>NC_051185.1:50686303-50762099 GCF_013339695.2 Rhipicephalus sanguineus | reverse complement strand
CAGCATTTATGGTATGCGCGCAACACTAGTGTACTTAAGGAGAAGCACGACGCTGATCACGTATTATTTGCAGGGGGCTCCACTCAGTATAACAGCTCTACCCGTGGCCCCCCCACCCAGGTGTCGCCTAACAAAGGGTATGTGCCTCTTTTTTCTTTCGATCTTCTTCTGCGACACTTTCGGACCACTCGCTACGCACATGATCGGCCCAGCCAAGTGTCGTCTATCAAAGAAGCGTGGCTCTTCCTTTAGCTTCTTCTGTGTGCACGCCTAATCTTTTGTACTTCTTCTGCGGCTTTATTATGCAGCGTACAAATATGTACACAACGTAATGAGAACTTTCACGGCGGTGTCATATGGCCTGCCCTTCCTGAATACACACGCTGGAGCTTTGGAATAATTCTGGTACATGTCGCCTAGATCACGACAGTTGCGGTGTCCGTGGCAAGAGATGTACGCTTCCTAATCGCAAGAAAAAACACAAAACAATTTCCTTTGGAGTTGGCTTAGAGCTTGCTGCATCATACGTCACACCTTTCGCCCACAAGCATCGCGTCGTTCAAATGCGGTCTGCCACTAAAACGATAATTAAGAGAGCAGGTGATTGACAGATATTCTTAATCATGAGTTGTGCCATGTGTATCAGACAAGTATCCTCTCTGGATCCAATTACGTAGATGCTTAAGCATTACCATTTGCAATTTGCATCTCTCGAGAGAACCACGTTCCGGCTCTTGATATGCGCTCTTGGTATTATTGTATGTTTTGCGTATGCATACATTTGCATTTACTGCGTGTTTTTCTGATAATATCATTCAGCATCGTATATAATATGCACAAACTACCAGCCAGCTACTATTACGCGATGATTCAGACATTTCTTTGGGTTTGCGAGAAGTACGTAAAACTGACTTAACGCGGCGTATGGCGAGTGGTCTGTATATCAATTTGATATACTCTACGCCGTGAGGAGCAGAGTTATTCTCCGCGCACATCTTTACCGCCTTCAGCAGCTTCCCTGCTTTGTCAACTTCCCATTTTGTCAGTATCCACGTTTCCAATGCTGATCCCATATTTGAAGGTGACAAAATGGCAATAGCCCTATAACAAATAGACGGCTGGTATTATTATCGGATAAGACACAGTTTGATAAGCACGAATCACACAGTCAATGAAAGTGCACGAGCTGCAGAAAAATAATTGAAGTGTTATAATCACGCCAGCCTATGCTTAAACTGCATAGAAGTTGGACCAAGAGAGGATGGCCTGTCACGTATACCATGATACTGTTATAAATCTCTGGTCTTCACTGATATTGACGGGTCGACCACATTTAATAATAATCGCGGTTCATCATTGCTGTAGTGCATGCTAACTCCAAGTCGCCTCGAATAGGCGAATGTTTTGTTAGCTGCCTCTTCTAATGAGCAAAGGCGACGCGTTTGGCCTCGGTCACAGCAATTTTCACGTTCTATAAGCAGTCATGCACTTCATTTATTACAATGCGCCCATCGCGTGTGTTCCGAGAAGCATCTTCCATGTGACACCTTCCGCAAAGGTTCGCATTCTTAGCGTACGTATATGGACGGTGTATTAAAAACCGCACAAGGAAGCGCGGAAAAAACACGAGGCATGCGCAGCACGAAGTGCGAAAGAGTGGAAGGTTGTGCTTCCGTTGCTGTGGGCACAACTGGCTGATCCATGTGATGAGCGTAAACCTCCTGGAATGCGTCGAAGAAAGAAGAGCGAAGGAAAGAAGAGGCGCAGAGCGGTGGCCGTATAAAATCTCCTGCAAGGCCGTTTTGTGTAACACTATACCGTGTACTGTACAACGTAACCTCTATTTTACGTGATGTGGCCGTATAAAATCTCCTGCAAGCCGTTTTGTGTAAACAGTATACCGTGTACTGTACAACGTAACCTCTATTTTTACGTGATGTGGCCGTATAAAATCTGCTGCAAGCCGTTTTGTGTAAACAGTATACCGTGTAATGTACAACGTAACCTCTATTTTTACGTGAGAATGCTCGATACTGTGAACGGGTACTAAAGGTTACTAGATAACTTCTATTTTACAAGTACACAAATTTGTGAAAATGTGCACCTTTAGTAAACGTTACCGTGCTTAGAGTGTATGAACGGGTACTAAAGGTTACTAGATAACTTCTATTTTATAAGTACACAAATTTGTGAAAATGTGCACCTTTAGTAAACGTTACCGTGCTTAGAGTGTATATATGTTATCATATGCCAACACGTGGACTCTGAAACTGAGAATGGTTCCACTCGCTAGGGGCATGAAGTGTTCTTGTCAATCTATATACATATATATATACGTGCATTCTTACATACATACATACATACATACATGCATACATACATACATACATACATACATACATACATACATACATACATACATACATACATACAATACATACATACATACATACATACATACATACATACATACATACATACGTATAGATACTAGATAGATAGATAGATAGATAGATAGATAGATAGATAGATAGATAGATAGATAGATAGATACGCTTAGAGAGAGAGAACAAATAAGAAAGATGACATGCTCGTAGCGAGCGCAACGATTCTCGGTATCACAGTCGACGCGGCATATATATATATATATATATATATATATATATATATATATATATATATATATATATATATATATATATATATATATATATATATATATATATCGCTTTTTTTATCTGTTTTGTCTCTGCAGATTACAACGCAATCTTCATTTCTTTTTCTTTCTTTTTTCCGGCGGCACGTTGTTTAGCTTGTTGGATCGTGTGTCATGTCAACTTTCTGAGCTGCGCGGCTGGTTCGGTTTTCCAGAGTATAGATAATTATGCGCCGGCTGCTGCATCTCTCGTTTCTTAATCCCGCGTGGAGTGCGATTCGCCATAATCTCTGGAGCACGTGTCGTGACGGGACATGGTCACCTTATTCTCGGTCCGCGAATAGGTACCGGAACGACATTAAAACTAATAGCTGGGCGAGTTCGTATGCATTAACACTACATTAACACATTTTGTTCGCTAATAGTGATAAACTTACACATGAAGTCACGGAAGCTTTCTATATAAGCAGGTGTGGGAAAACGTGTATCAGTCAACCATCGGTGGCGCTTACTGGTAAAGAAATGTCCTTCTTGAACTTTGGTTAACTTGCTGTATTCTGCTAATATGCCTCATGACTTGCTCCGCGCATGCTTTGTGATGATTATTTGTGCCTATATGTTTAGTCCCTTTCAGAAAATAAATCACTTGTGAGTGCGCGTTTGTTCGTACCTTCTTTCTGTGTCCTGGTCTTTTGTGCGCGCTAAAAAGTTTCAAACCGGAACGAACTTGAGGTTCGTGCTGTAATTGAGAAAACGGTTTCCTTTAGAGTATACTGTCTCGTGCATCGCTGTTAGATACGGCTTCTATTACGCGAGAACTTTACACACGGTTGTTGTTGCAGTTGTTGTTCTTATTCTGCAAATATGTAAAGCTGAATGAACAAGAGAAAGAGAGAGACCGAAAAAGATAAAGGAGAGGCAGGGAGGTTAATCAAGTCGCTCCCGGTTTGCTACCCTGGGCGGGATTATAATACTAGCTGCCCAGAAGAGAACCCCCATTCGCGAAACACTTCATACGCTGTAATCATTTCTAAGAAAAGTTCTAGCCAATCCCGTGGGGGCCCGTATCAGTAACGAGGCGGGAGGACCCATCGCCTTGTGAATACGGGTCCGCCCACTTTTTCAAGACTTGACTTGGCGCACATAAGTGAAGCGAACGAAACCAGGACAAGCCAAACATTGAGACCGGTTCTGCGTGACGCAAACCGGTCTCAAAGCAGACCAGTTCTGCGTGACCTGACTATGCGTGACGCAAACGAATGCGACATACGTCGCAGGGGTGATAGCGCGATGTTCCGCCAACCAAGTACAGTTGAACATGCCCCGGTGAGCGTCCCCAGGTAGTGGTGTAAAGCGGGCACCGACTTCCTGTGATCTTTAGGCGTCTCAGTGCGAGAAGGAACGCACACCCACATGCACACACTCATCATTGGTCTCATTTGCCTCGGACATTTAAAATCATGGCCACCAAGACTGCCTTAGCACAAATACACAAATACAGTTCACGAACACTACCGCTACCGTATACCGTTACCTTATTTCACTTAACATTACCTTAACCACTACCTTAACACTTAACGCTAACACGCTACCTTATGAAATTAGGGCGCGTACATGATATTTGTTATTTATAACTCACTTTCTTTCATTTAATCAGCCTAAAGTTTAATATTTACGTCTTTTCGACCACGCTTTGCTGACCTAGCCTCAAAACATTTATTTTAATTGGCTTTTTCTAAAACGTAGTCCGGGAAATTTCTATACTCATTTCTTTCGTTAATTGGCTTAAGCGCGTTGTACCCCAGGGTGGCGCGGGCTACCTCCGCGTTATTTCGCGTTGCTTTTATCTCTCGGGAATACACAGAGCACTCACAGACACGGCGCGCGAGAACACACACACGCACGCATGCATGCACGCATTCTTGCGAAAGGAAGCCGTGCTTCTTTGCCTGCCCAAACGAGAAAGAAAGAGAAATCACTTTTATTATGCAACGCCAACGGAGAGTGCACGCATGACATCACAACGAAAACAGAAAGATGCACCGAACGGGTGAAAAATGCCAGGACTCGCGCATGCATCATGTAAGCTCGAAAGAAAAAAAAAAGGACGACGCTGCCTGCAGGCACGTAAATAACGGAAGGAACGTGACCAAGATTGAAGAGGTCTTCACCGCATAGCACCCGCGGCTCAAAATCGCTTGTTTACTGCATCTACACGCTTTTACGTCTTTTTCTTTCTTTCTTTGTTTCCTCGGCCTTCGCTGTCCGTCTTGTTCGCGGGTGCCATCAAATTCTCGGCAGAGGTGTAGTATCAGGCGAGAAAAAGATAAATAACTTTTACGCAGAGGAAAGCATCGCGCGCTGCTCCGAAGGCTCGGGTAAGAATATTCCTCGTCACTGCATACGCGGCCAACGGTATATAAGACCATCACGACAGGGGAAGAAGGAGAGGCTGCAGCGACGAGGCGAAGAGCATCGCGGCAAAGGACGAGCTCCGAGATCGGCGTAAATCACAACATAAAAGGGGACACCGTCGGTGTCAGCGTGTAAGAAGCAGCGAGCGAGGAACGAAGAACACCACCACAAGCTTTGAATGCAAAAGAAAATTACAGAAGGTATAAAAAAAAGAAAGGGAGGATGTCTTGTGGCGTAGGTTGAGGGAGTTGAGATTGTCAGGAGCCGGATTGGTGGGGATGTTCGGGAATCTGCAAGGAGGAAAGGAGGAGGAGAGGGAGAGGAAAGAGATGGAGAGATGAGGGGGGGGGGGGCTTCCATCCAGTGTGCACCGACGATCTAATCCCCAGTGTTGCTGACGCAAGCGCCGCTTCGTTTCCTGCGCCGAGCAGTGGTGTTCTCTATACTTGCTGTGTTGCCTTGTCGTGGTGGTGGCCTCGTCGGGTCCCCTCGATCTCGCCTGAATGTTTCTTCGCTGCTTTGTCTCTTGTCTTCTGATGCGCATGTCTATCTTGCGGCCCCGCCTTTCCTAGTCTTTTTTTCTAGTTTGTCTCGACTTTTTTCTTCTTTGAGGTTGAAGTCTCACTCCTCCCTCATTCTGTATTCTCCCGGCGACACTCGGTAAACAGGACTTCGGTGCGCGGGTGTAGTGTTGTTAATATTCGCTTCGAGGTAGACAATTTCTAAAATCCTGGTTCACAACGTCCCCTCAATTCCTATCTATCTATCTATCTATCTATCTATCTATCTATCTATCTATCTATCTATCTATCTATCTATCTATCTATCTATCTATCTATCTATCTATCTATCTATCTATCTATCTATCTATCTATCTATCTATCTATCTATCTATCTATCTATCTATCTATCTATCTATCTATCTATCTATCTATCTATCTATCTATCTATCTATCTATCTATCTATCTGCGCGTGTTGTATCTGCGTGTTTTCCCTTTCTTAGAGAGAACGAAAAAAAAGATGACATGCTCGTAGCGAGCGCACCCAATATCAGTTTCAGAGTCCACGTGTGGACATATGATACACACACGTGTATCATATGCCCACATCATATGCCCACATATCATATGCCCATATAGAGACACCGCATAGAATTTGTTTCCTGGAAAATATTACTGCGCCGCACGGGCAGGCTTGGCTGCATGCACTGCGCCGTGTTTTTCATTCAAGCCGGGGCGTTGTTGCAGCTCAGCTTGAGAAGGATGTCGCGAGTCAAACGCAATCTTCTCGTCCTTATTCGTTGTTGTACTTCAAGCTTCGCGCTAGAAAAAAGCCACGCACATCCATTCTTTTCCTAGGTTCATATCACCGTAGTTTATATCTATACGAGCACACGAACGCACACGCAGACACACACACACAGGGTCGAGTGGAATGGAAGAATCATTCCATATAAGGTTCACTGATATTTGGGCTAGTTGGTAATACATTTTCGTTACAGTTTGCAGCGGTCAAGCGGGCGCGACGTAGCGGAAGAAACACTACACAACACACAAACGCTTGTGTTGTGTTTCTTGTGTTTCACAACACAGCACACAATCACTTGTGTTGTTTCTTGCGTTTCACAACACAACACACGAGCGCTTGTGTTGTTAATATTAATAATTGTTGGGGTTTAACGTCCCAAAATCAAGATATGATTATGAGGGACGCCGTAGTGGAGGGCTCCGGAAATTTTGACCACCTGGGGTTCTTTAACGTGCACTTAAATCTAAGTACACGGGCGTCAAGCATTTTCGCCTCGATCGAAAATGCGGCCACCGCGGCCGGGATTCGATCCCGTGACCTTCGGGTCAGCAGTGAAGCAACGTAACCACTAGACCACCGTGGCGGGTCACGCACTTGTGTTGTGTTTCTTGTGTTTAACAAAATAACACACAAACGCATGCTGTGTTTCTTTCGTTTCACAACAAAACACAACACACAAGCTCTTGTGTTCTGTTTCTTCGGCTGCGTCCGGTCCGTTTGAGCGCTGTAAACTATGACAAAAATATGCGGCTCACCTGGTGTATACGTGTACGAACGACGGTCGAGAAATGGCGGATGACCTACGACACGTGCGCTGAGAAAAGCGGGGGAAAAAAAGGAAGACTCGTTTCTATGGCGACGGCTTTGAACTGACATATATATAGAAGAATGTCGGCGCAGGAATATGCGTACTACGCCGCTCCCGTTTCAATTCACTCGCTTGCTCGCTCGACGCTGAAGTACGATCTTCGTAAAGCTCTTTGCAAGCCCAAATGCACGCTCTTATACAGTGAGGAACACATGATCATGTCGTGAAAAAAAGATGTTTATAAAATGCAGTAGAGACGTCGTTCGTACTTAGGATAGACGCTTGTGACGAATACATTGGAATATGGCTCCTGTGTGTCTTGTTTTTTTTTATATATATAAACAACGCCATAGACATGCAGCCGGGGTGAGTGTGTACTCGAGCGCTGTTGCTTCAGAAAGAGTGCACAGAAAATAAATACTGGATGACGAAAAAAAAAGAAAAAAACTCAGCCGCCGACTCGGAAAGCCCAGTACGCGTTCTTCGTATAACCTGGCGATTCTGTCGGAGGAACAAGCAACTGCTTCGCAGTGCGCGGACTTACGCGATAAGCCGCTGCGTTTTGCTTCTTCTTAATGCTCCGCTCTCGGCGTCGGGCTGCTGCTTGAATGCAAGCTTTCCTCGCTTGTTTTTTGTTTGTTTGTTTGCCCTTCATCCGGCTGCAACATCGCCGCCGCCCACGTAGCAAGCGAGGGATGAGCGGAAACTTTCAATCTCGGACTTAGAATACAATGGGGTTCCGGAGCGCAAGCACCCAGCCTGTTTTGCTAGATCCACCGATCAAATGCTTCGCTTTTCGTTGAGTGTGGCAGGCACTCCAGTTTTTTTTTTCTCTTTTTTTGTATGCGTCCAGGTGCGTTCTTTCGTTTCTGCAGCGCGCGAAGAGTGTTTTCCGGAGTGCGCAGCTCTCTGTACATCGTCTACGCCATACCTGGTACGCGTCTTATCCTGGTTACAGCGCCCTGCAAGGCCATCCTTGTCCTATTTATCCTGCCTTTCCTTTATCTGCTTAGGCCTTCTATTGCTGCTTGGAGGAAGCGACTGAGTTGTACATGTACCGTAGAGAATACATATTCCGTAAGAACAAAAAAAAAAAAAAGGAACGAAGATTGATGTCAAGTTGCTGTTCAGCTAGCAATCCTCTAACCGAGAACCTTTACTAAACGAATCCCGAACAAGGAACCGAGAGTCGTGTCTTCCAGCATAAAAGCGTCATTCATTCATTCATCGTGAACGGTTAGGTGTCATGACATATATTTCTTATCGCGTACGCAACGAATGCAAGAACCTCAGGTACGCAGGTTTGCACAACAGGGAGCATTAGTATGCTGGGGCCCCAAATATGTAGGGGTCTTAGTACCAATAATATCTGACACTGCGCATGCGTGGTACCCAACACGAGCTCAGCGACTCGCGTATTAGGTACGCGCGCTCTTTCTTTCTTTCTTTCTTTCTTTCTTTCTTTCTTTCTTTCTTTCTTTCTTTCTTTCTTTCTTTCTTTCTTTCTTTCTTTCTTTCTTTCTTTCTTTCTTTCTTTCTTTCTTTCTTTCTTTCTTTCTTTCTTTCTTTCTTTCTTTCTTTCTCTTCGTGTTCAGCCTTTGCGCACGGACGCGAACAGCCTTGCGTGAAGGTCTCGCAGCTCTCGTCTCTTCGTGACAGCGCGAGATCCAGAGGTTTTGAAAGGTGGTGTCCACGAAAAGAGCAAGCAGGACGAAGTTTGTTCCTTTTTCTTCAGGTTGTCGTTAGTCTTTCTTTATATAATTTATTTTCTAGCTTCTATCTATAACCTTCTACATTTCTTGAAACTAATGTTTCGCTTTGTCCCCCCCCCCCCAAACTGTTGAGTAGCCAGCTGAGAACGTGATTAGTCAAGTTACCTGTCTTTCCCCTTCGTTTCTCGCTCTCTCCTTTCAAACTATAGCCAAGTCAAATTCTACAAGTCTGTGATATATGATTTCGGTACATTGGCACGGCCGGTAATTCGCTCACTGCGCAAGAATGTACAAGACGTCAAATTACTGAATTCCACTTAGAAAACAAAACGATGAGGTTGCGCTAAGCTTGCTAGATACAAATACAACGACGTAATCAGACGCGCCAATTTACTTTTGCTTTCGCGGTGGGTCTGGAGTCCGTCATCGCAAACATTTGACGCTCGGGAAACGCGGCGAACAGGCAGATTCGATGAGACGAGCGTATCACACCGACCACACCAATGTTCCCAGCTACATCTTGAACATCACCTTCAACACTAGGCATGCTTCGCACATCATACTATATCTGCATTACTATGTTGCCTATCTGCAACACCAAAAAGGCACTCCTGCCGGGAGAAGGGGGACGGCGAGCCAGAGATGAAGATTAATGATGATAAAAACATAATATCAGGGTACGGGTACGACAGTACACGTATGCTGATATCAGTAAACGACAGTATTAGTATGCGTCACGCACTAGCTTCTCTGTTTCCACACTAGCTCGCTATGACGTCACCAATAACGACGGCATCTTCCGGAACATGTGCAATTTTTTACTCATAAACAGTGTACATGTCAATTTCAATAGTACCAAACACTGAACATGGCAAACCACGAGAACATTCACTGCTTTGCAACAACTCATACACACACACAAAAAAGCGCTGACATCTGTGGCGCGCTCTCACGGACGTTTCGGAGAGAGAGAAATAAAATCATATTCATTTTATCTTCAACCAGTTTGTATCGCAGCGCGAACTAAAGGCATATTTAAAAAGAATTGATTCGTTACTCTTGACTGAGTTAGCGTGTTCGTTGAGTGTCCCTTTACCAATTCGCTTAATTATTCATTCAATATTTGTGTTCCACGATACATAGAATCTCATTTCTGAGCGATGACATTTTATGTGCCGCTTCTACTTTCTCTAGGTTTTCCCCCGTTTTACTTCCCTAATTTCGCAGTCGCTCCTTCGCTTTTTCCTTTATTTTTGCCCGTGTGACGTTCGTGTCTAGATTCCTTTCATTGCGACCGCTCCTTGTAACGTTCCTAAACTTCCCCACACTCCTGCATCTTTCCTTTTTTCCCCATATTTCTCGCTTTGCCTCTATCCCTAGTTCCCATTTCCCTTCTGGTATCTTACCTCAATTTTCTGCCAATAATTCCTCATCCAACAGTTTTCTTTATTTCGTTTCCTCTTACATATATCCATCTTCCTTCTTCTCATGCTCTCAGCGTCTTCCGCTCTCTACTTTCCCTGACCTTTCCTACAGCTCCTTTTCAACGCGTTTCTCTTCCCTCTTTCCCGAATTTTCGTCTAGCTGCCCAACCTTTCCACGTCGCCATTTCCCGGTCTAGCTTATACGCTTCGTTCTCATGTCGTTTTAATCCATCCTGCGCCCTTTCTACCTTCTCACGAAGACCCCCACTGCATTTTTTATACTCTCGTGTATTTTTTTCCCCTTTTACATTCACCTTACCACCGCCTTCATTCCGCAGCGGCGCTCGCTACAGAGCTGGCAATTTCCGCGCTCCGTAGCACACCCGGCCCGTGGAGAGCGCCCTGCACCGAACCGTCTTCGAGTCGTCGTCGGTTTTTCAAGGGTCACCGAACATGTCCGCGTTCGGTGCGGCCGAGTACGAGGAGCAAGGAGCGATAGAGGAAAACGATGAACGCCAAATCAGATTCGAGCAAAATAACGCAGAAAGCTCCAGGACCGGCGGGAAGCAGGCGCGGAGACGAAGTACCGTGTGAAAAAAGAAGACGCGAGCGTTCAGACTATGTGTTTTGTTTGTTTCATCCTTTTTTACGCTCATTCGGCGCATTTTCTTCCCCTCCTATGCCACCTCTGCTCCTTCTAGACGATGCCTCAGCTTCCCGTATCTCCTCGATAAATTTATTCATTCCTTTTTTTCTTTTTGACCTCCGTTTAGGTTGCGGAGTGACGTTCGTCGCGCGATGAAAAATGGCGCCTCCAGAGCCGCACGTTGGAATTCGATGGTGAACGGAGCGAAATATTAAAATGCGTGGACTGTCTGAAACGATAAGAATAAGAGCAGATAAAAAAAAGAAACGGAATCTAAAAACACGTAATAAGAGAGAGAGAGACGGGCCAACTGCGTACTCGCTTCTTGGCGACCGATGTACCGCGACCTATTTGGAAGGTATAAATGTTTCAGAGGATCTTCGGCACGGTATCTAACCGACGCTGTGTCTTCCGAACGAAGAGAAGACGTACGACCGTCACAGAAATGTGACCCTATCGAAAAGCGTTTCCCGTCTGCCGAAGAAAAAAAAAAGAGCATGTTTCCGAAAGGTGGAAAAAAAGGTCTCGCGACCAGAACATTAGTTTCTGCAAGGCGATATAGAATACGTTCTGAAATGAGCATGCATAGATAGATAGATAGATAGATAGATAGATAGATAGATAGATAGATAGATAGATAGATAGATAGATAGATAGATAGATAGATAGATAGATAGATAGATAGATAGATAGAATAGATAGATAGATAGATAGATAGATAGAATAGATAGATAGATAGATAGATAGATAGATAGATAGATAGATAGATAGATAGATAGATAGATAGATAGATAGATAGATAGATAGATAGATAGATAGATAGATAGATAGATAGATAGATAGATAGATAGATGAGATAGATGGATGGATAGATGGATAGATGGATAGATGGATAGATGGATAGATGGATAGATGGATAGATAGATAGATGGATAGATAGATGGATAGATAGATGGATAGATAGATGGATAGATAGATGGATAGATAGATAGATAGATAGATAGATAGATAGATAGATAGATAGATAGATAGATGGATAGATGGATAGATAGATGCAGGCATTGAACAGTGAACATTTTGTCATTTGCTTCGCGTTCTCCGCGCTTTTATACATATACGACACCTGTCATTCCCATTCAGGGCTAACAATTCGTCGAGGCTGATTTCGTCGAATACAAGGTACGGGTCGGGTTTCACCCCCATCTCTCCGCGTCGCTCGTTTTCCCGAGTACGTAAGCCAGCGTGCCATACACGGCGGGCGCCCTATCTGACAATACATAGCATCGCGCTCTTGTGGGGTGCCGCGTTACAAATGTATTCGACCCACGTCTGCGGCTGTCTGTGCGGCACTGTATTCTTCCGTGCCATTCCTGTCCTTACGTATACGAACCGGGTAACTCGAACTCCCGTTCGAATGTATAACCGCATTCTGCGTCACATCCCGGTATATGGCTTCGAAGTTTTTTTTTTTGCCTCCAATTGGGGGTGACAGAATTGGATATCGCTTTCGCGCGGATTACCCCCAAGTCACGTTGCATCGCACGTTCCGTGACGTGAGACGTGACGTAAGCGAATTCGTTCTTCTCGGTAATGTGCGTGGTATCAATTTCGTGTGTTGGACTGCCAAGTAAATATCGATTGGGCATGATGGGAATGTTGCGTGTCGTGGGCATCATATGTAGGGCCGCATGCTACATTAAAAAGCTGCGCAGCAGCGATATGTATCTCTTAAGTTTTGATCTTGTCTGTGTAAGATCAACGAAGTTAAAGTAGCTTTTTACGTAAAGGTGTTGTTTGCTGCAGGCGCGACGGAACAAAACAAACACTCGGAGAGTACACTAAATGCCTTTTCTAGAGCTTGAAGAGTGTTGCTGAGGACTCTTGTTTTATTATTATTATTATTATTATTATTATTATTATTATTATTATTATTATTATTATTATTATTATTATTATTATTATTATTATTATTCGCTCAGTTCTGCGAAGGTTATATAAACTCCCGCGCAATCGCCGAGTTATTGAAAACAACAACATGCTTCATCGGTGATTGCGATACAACGTAATAGGAAATTTGAGCTGGACTCTCTAGATATTTTCATTTTGCAATTTATGCAAGCAAATAATTTGAAAGAGCTGCTAAGTCCGAGGGCGCGGGTTTGATTCCTAGCCGCATTTCAATGGGGGGGGGGCGGGGGGGGGGGGGCGAAATGCAAAGAATACTCGTGCGCGTAGATTTGGAGGCACAATAAAGAAAACGAGGTGGTCGAAATTACGTCGGAGCTCCCCACTAACATGCCTTATAGTGATATAATGGTTCTGGTACGTTAAACTGCAACAATTATTAAGGCGAAAGCTTTAGATTCCTCATCAGGCGCGAAAATTGACCGTCGGCGTCCCGCGGCGTCGGCACCAACACGAGTGAGACAAAAAATCGTCACGTGATCCATATAAGGAACCATGTAACGTCATGATGACGGGACAGAATGCCGAAATGTGTGACGTCACCACGAAGGCACTATCACGTCACCTAACGACGTCATCACATGACATCGACGCTTGGTCAAAGGTGCGCCGATCACGGAGGCTGTGCGAAAGCAGGTGAGGTGCCGAAAACTTGCAATGACTCCGATAATGGAGGCAGTGCATAAGGTGGCTTTCGGCTTCGAATCGTCTTTAGGCGAATGTACAACCTGGGAAACAGTGAATTTTTAACAATTTTAGTGGGTGTGTCATGGTGGCGGCGATGACTTTCCGCTTCGGTGGTGCGAACTTCGGCAGTGCACAGTCGTGTGTCGCCAGTCGCTGGTTTCTTGCGCGCGCCTTATTTAAGTGTCGGGCGCCTTTCGCGCAGGTCATACATGCAGACGTTCCCTGCGCTATCAGTTCGCGATTGGGTGTCGTACAGCCCGTCAGAGTCCCTTCGTGTCAACAGCGGTCACAGCGGCTGTGTTCAGACTGGGACAGATCCTTCGCAAACTTCTGAGCGCTCGAACACGTGTTCAGTACAGCGCGCCGACTTGAACTGGAAAGAGAGAGAGAGAGAGAGTCAGACAACCGAGAGTGCCGACCCGCAGGCGTCGGTACCGAGGCCACACACACACGACGCATGCCTGTCGCTTCGGCTCGCACTGCTCGACGGCGAAAGAGATGCTCGAGCAATTTGAATGGCGGAGTGGGGGGAGGGCGCCCGGCGCTTCTTCTATCTGGCGCGCCAAAGCCCACGCGTATGTGCTGCCATGGCCGCCGGTGCTGTCAAGTGGAGGAGATGCGGCGCTGCTCGTGACATCTGAGAGGCTCCCAATTACAGCGCTCCTTTGTTAGTCACCGCGGCTCCGCCAGGCATAAAGCGTTAACGCGCCATTTGCGTCGGCGCTGCTTTCCTGCAAGCATTTCTATTTTGTATTTCATCCAGCCCGTCCTCTCCTACATCCAGAACACACGCACACACATGCACACTTCCTGTCGTTCTGCCTGCTCCCACTCTATTTTATTTGTTATTTCGCGGCTTCGTATGCGGCTCGGCGATATGAGCGAGCGCGCGTTCTTTCGCTAAACCGAGAGAGGGAGGCATTATCGAACAAATAATGCCCTTCGCCTCCCCTTCGCGCTCTTCCTTTCTTTCCCTAACGACTGCGCTATTTAGTTCACGGGATTTCGGGAGATATCAGCCGAGACAGGTGTAAGGGCATCACTCTGTGAAGCGTTCGTCCCTAGATTTCGTCATTGGGCGTCCCTGTTCGCTTCACCCCTTTAATTTCGCGCGTTTTCAATTAGTTTTGGGGCGCTAATGAACGGACACTCTGGGCGTGTCACATTCGCCCTTCGTTGTTCGCACTAAACTGCATATCCCGAAAATCGGTGTCTTCCTATGACAGAAATGAAACAACGAATGGGGAAATTGGGAATGTTAAGTGGGGAGTGCAGTCGTTAGGAATCTTGATCCGTCTCCCCCAAAAAGACTTCTTTTCCGACCAATCGGAGATACGGACTAAATGTTAAAGTTTTAGCGGTTTTAGTGACACGGAGGAAAGGACTGATGCCAGCGTTACTTGTATCACCTCCTTTTCTGTCCACTGCTCTTCGTCCCCATATCCCCATATTCTGATATGAGGGAAAAACGTGACGACGTAATCTTTGCGGAGGCAAGAAGTCGGCGTTCTCGATATTTCCCGCGAATTTATCGGGATAGAAACGCTGAGACGTCGGCCTGAGCGAGCGTTCTGACCGGCTACGCGATGTTGGGGAATAGAAGGGGCTGTAAAGGGAGAGATAGAAGGTTTTAATTATGAGTTTGAAGATGGGGGTGAATTAATATCCAAGATTATACATCATATTCAAACCCTCTTAAGCCATAAGCATCGAGCTATTTTCGCCTTAAGTATCGAGTGCATTAAGATGTTGAATGTGGACAATGTCGCGCTTTCGCACCGCGATTATTATTATTATTATTATTATTATTATTATTATTATTATTATTATTATTATTATTATTATTATTATTATTATTATTATTATTATTACTCTTCTTTTCTCAATTTCTCGCTCTTACAGAAAATAGGGAGCGATGAACCGAATTAGGGTAATGATATTTTGTGAACGATGCCACGGTGAGGACCATAATGCGTCTGTTAATCTCTATCTATCTATCTATCTATCTATCTATCTATCTATCTATCTATCTATCTATCTATCTATCTATCTATCTATCTATCTATCTATCTATCTATCTATCTATCTATCTATCTATCTATCTATCTATCTATCTATCTATCTATCTATCTATCTATCTATCTATCTATCTATCTACTGTTCGTCCCTATTACTCCCGCGTTCTTCAATCTGATCCCTCGCTTTACTACAGACGGGAAGCGTTAGGCTTTCCGTTAGGTTTCCTCGTTAGGCTTAGTTGGCTCAAGTGCTTGTAGCAACCCATGTTTACGGCTCGCCGCTAATGAGTGGGCGGTGCGCTAACTCGGGACTGATGCTGTGAGTGAATTCGCAGTGGACGACGAGACAGTGAACTTCCTCGTTTCCCGTCTCATTCTACGGTGGCTTTGGGAACAAAAGGAAAAAGAGAAGGCTTAGCTTTGAGGGAGACCGGCGTATTCGATTACTATTGTTGTGAGATGGTGGAAGCGGTGAGGATGTTTGTGTCAACAAGCGGCAGCGCTTGTTTACAGACCACTGGGCTTGATGGAAAGTAGAACACCGCAGAGGCGAGGCAGATCAGATATCTTAATAATTTATCTCATCTCGTCTTCCCGTATTACGAGGGCACAGGTTATGTAGATATGGTTCTCGAATGTTGCTTCGTGAAGTATGGCAAGCAGTAGTAGTGACCTTGTATTCTTCGATGGGAGTACTCGCCGATTACTTGCCATCACTGCTTCGAAAGTTTTCGCGAATCATGACGCGGTTTTAGAAGGTTACATTTTGATGAAATGGCATGTAATGCGGACCATTTGTGGGCGCTAGCTCAACACGATTTAAATTGGGTTCACCATACTCCGCCATAGCCAAACATTGCTTAGCTCCTTCTCCTTTCTTTCTTTCTTTCTTTCTTTCTTTCTTTCTTTCTTTCTTTCTTTCTTTCTTTCTTCTTTCTTTCTTTCTTTCTTTCGTTCTTTCGGTTGCTTTCTTTCTTTCTGTCTTTCTTTCTTTCTTTCTTTGTTATTCTCCCTCTCTTTTCTCTTTTCTACGTAGTGAATGTGCGTGTGAAACGGCTGTAAGTTTTAAAAGCGCTGCGGCCTAAATTACATGCGCGAGACAAGGTGAAATGAAGGAAATGTGTTTGAGCAGGTAATCTAACGTCCACGTTGAAAGCGCGACTTTGCTGTTCAGCGTTTCGCTACTCCGAAAGCGTATATTCCCTCTGTCATGCCAACCATGCATACTCGTATTACTGTAGAAAAAAAAATAGGAGCTCACCTGAATAAAAAGAACTTAAGAACGCGGTAATTTGTGTTCTTTTAATCTTCCACGGTACAGCCCGCGGGCTTCGTCATGGAAAGCCGAGTTTTTTCCACGAATCCGTGGCGCGCCGCGCGGTCACGTGAGCGGCGAGGAAAACTTCCCGGCGGCAAATGAAAACGACGAAGGCACATTACTCTACTCGCCGCACGTCGACCGCAAAGAAGAAAGAAAGAATGAAAATAATATCCGAACCAACGCGAACCTCCGCCTCGGCGCCCGTGCGCTCGAGCTCGGAGCGGTGCTTTCCAATATCGCCGCTTCACCCCGAGGAGACATATATCTCAGGAGTGATTCCAAAATCCAATGCTATATACGCTCCATACGTGACTGGTGCCCGAGAACCAATTCGCTCCGGAGCGCGAGCTTTCTTTGCTAAGGTATTTTTGTCGATCTTCTTGCGTCGTTTTCTTAAACTTGTACTTCGTTTTATAGTTCGCGAACAGCGACAAAAAGAGGCCGTTGAAGAGAAAACGAACGTCAACGTATGCGGCCAGAGAACGGTCAGCTAGCGGTCAACCTTTCGAACAAAATTTAAAAAAAAAAAAGAAGTCTCCAGCAATGAGGTTTGCGAGGGAAATGCGGCGCGAAGCGCGCGCGCGCCCATCTCTGGTCGAGCGCCCTCTCGAACTCAATCTGCGTTATTCATTGAGACAAAGCGAGATAAGGAGCGAGAAAGCGCGAGAAATAGCGAGAGTCGGAGAAAAGGAACTC
Source organism: Rhipicephalus sanguineus (assembly GCF_013339695.2). Classification (NCBI taxonomy): domain Eukaryota; kingdom Metazoa; phylum Arthropoda; class Arachnida; order Ixodida; family Ixodidae; genus Rhipicephalus; species Rhipicephalus sanguineus. The sequence goes on along the minus strand of NC_051185.1, from coordinate 50,744,442 downwards.
CGGCCGCGCGCGGCGCTGAGCTTTCGCAGATAAGCGCGCGCGAGAGCTGGCCGAGAGCCTTGCCTTACCGAGCTGATGGCTCCTCACGGCTCTCCTCTCCCCTCACCCTCCTCATCCACTCGGACCAGCCTCACCCGCCCCTTCGGACCTTCATGGCTCGCTGTTCCCTCACTCAACCAACGCTCTCTCCCACCGTCCCCAATTTACTCCCTTTCGTCCCCATTGCGTTAGGGAACACCGCGAAACTAGCGCAGTAAGGAACGGCTCGCCGCGCGCGAACACAATAGAAAAGGTGGCGGCACGCGAAGAGTAAGAAGAAAATGGCGGCGTGTGAATCAAAGCGAAAACAGACGAGCCTTCTTGTAGGGAGGGGAAAAGAGGGACGCGATAAGGAATACCCGATTCCATTCCAAACACGATCTGCGTAGGGGATGAACGGACGGGGAAAGATTTTTTTTTTTCTCGTTTCCTCCGACACTTCAGTTTTCGATACTCTTGTTCTGTGCTCGTTGTTAGCCTCCGCTTTGTTCTATATATCTCTGTTTTTAACCTTTTTTGTTGTTTCCTTTTCAAACCGCCATTACGGTTGCGCACGTGTGGTCGAATTTCCCTTCAGTCGATGTGTGCTTCTTTCTTGTTCCCAAATGGTGCGAAAAGACCATTTCCGATTGCCTTCTACTCACTCGAATGATGTTACAGTTCCTTTTTTGTTTTCTCGTACGGCCATTCTTTTTTTTCTATTTTTCCTCCCATCAGTGCCTTGCAGTCTTGCTTGCTCGACGTTGAAGCCGGTCACATGCGGCTGCAACGGTAACTCCGATCTTTGTAGCCGCCTTGGATGAAAGCGGAGGAATCGGAGAAAATATGCGCGACTGGGTATCGCATTTTGCCCGTTGCCGATAGGGCTGTCGAGCTGCGGCATATATTTTCGACGCGAGGCCACGCACCGACTGTTTACTCTCGTTGTAACAAAAGGCCGTGATACGCATTGCTGTTGTAGCCTACTGCGTGTTCTTCTTCCTTTTTTCTTTTTTTTTTTTCTTGTTACACCGGAGCCGTATACGGCTAGGGTCTGGCGGATCGCGTCCGTGGACAAGAGGACGCGTAGAACAACAATTTTCTGCTAACCTATTAACTAGGATAATCCAGCGTTTTCTCGCCTCGAAAAACGTACTGGACACGGTGTTGAAGTGAGCATAAGGGTGTACGATTTCCGCCGACATGGCAGAATGATGTGAACAGTTTTGCCTCAAAGGCAAGACAACTTTTATAAGAAAAACGAACTGTCATGCTATTTTTGTGCTTACGAGACAACGATGTTCCTTACGTGCTACAGGATTTCAGGTTGAGACCGCCGTCGATGAGATAACGTGCGTCATGGGCAAGAGAAACACTGGGGACCTCTAGGGTGTGTGTTTCGCTTTTTTCGCTCAGTGTAGTCAATAATGATATGTCAGTTCGCTATAGCAATATTCACTACACCGAAACCACCGCAGTCACAATTTCGCTGGCTTCCGGTTTTACAGTAGCCGAAATTCTTCTCTTCGGTCAATGCTCCTGTCTTAAAAGACGCCTTGTGCAGTGTTTTGACACTGCGCGTCTGTTTGTAATGTGAGTGTAATTACAACGAAACAAATGTAAAACATATTAATGGAAGTGGGCAGTGACATTATTAATAATTAATGAAAATTATTTCAAGGAGTTCTTGGGAGCACACTGTTTTCTTCTGTACAGCTGCGATCGTTGCGGCGCCTGGCGGAGCAGATATCAACCGCGCGCTTCTGTCTACGCGGCCTCTGCGATCCACGTCAGCAGCACGACGGCGCGCTGCCGGAGCTGATTGCAAAGGCCACGCAGAGTAAAGAGCTGCTCAACTCGTCGAGTGCGCTTAAATTAATTGAACGATTTCATTCAAAGAGCAGGCTGTTTTATTATGGGTATGTGCCATCAAGATGGCACACACCCACTGCGGAACAGTGCTTCACTCAAAAGTCCACCCAAGTGGACCAAAAGTTTACCAAACGCTAAGGGCTATCGCCATTAAAAATAAACGAAACATTAAGGTAGCCTGAATATTTTTATTGTTCGTAGAAATGGGTGGGACTTACTCACGCTACTTTATCGATGACAGCAATGATGGTTTATATGTATAAGCATGTTTATTGTTACTTGCATCGGTTGCACGTTTACCCTTCGTATACGTATCCACATGTATATGCGCTGAGATACTAACCGAGCTTACAGCAGCCAGCAGTATACCTGCAGACGAGTTAATCTTGCAGGTAACGTAGGCAAAGAACGCTTTGCTTTAAAATTTAATTCGTCACCGCCTCTACATTGGGAACTCTGCGCTATGCTCAGTGAAGTGATCCGGTTGAGTCTGCGCCGGAGTAACTTCAGCAGCCTATGTTTACGCGAACGTCACACTCGAGATGTAACTCAGAGGGTTTGCTCCTATAATGCGAGTTTGCGTGTTTCTGTCTCGATCAGTCCATACTTTCAGCCTTTGTCACTCACTTTTCTATATAGGGGAGTGTGTCGCGTGGCCGCCGGTTAAATATGGAATAGTAACCTGTCTAAGTTTATAAGTTATTCAAGCAGTATGCTTGCAAGATGGATCGCTCTCCCTGTGTACGTTCAAGTGTAGTGTACGTTAAAGTTTCCCCCCTTATGTATACATAAGGGGGAAAATTCGCAGACACACTTTTTATTTTGGTTTGCAAGCTCTGCTTCTCATTGGCTGGCTGCTTTTGTAATGATGGGACCGTCGCCCTGACCGGCTGCCATTCTGCTCTTATGAACACTCGTGAGTATTTTCTTTCGAATAAGGGGTCCAAGTACTTATTGCAGTGACCTTTCGTATAACCGCGTCCCTCACTCTGAGAAAAATAAGAGTCATTTTACTATTTTTGGCCAGTCCTGACTTGCCCCGTGTATGACTCTCTTTAAAGAGATACGAGAACACTCTTTGGAAATCATTATACTCCCACCTGAGAGTCGTGGGACTCAAAAAAAAACATGGCTGATTCCTCTGTCATAGGAATCGGTATAACACGAAAGTGAAACGTGTCTTCACAGAGGTAGTTGAGCGTTTGTTGTGCATTCTTTCGCTCCAAGCGCGGAGGAATGAATGCTACAGCATCAAATTGTAAAGTTACGCGAAGAACGGCAAGCCGCTCGAAACTTGCAATGCGCTGCTCAAGCAGAAAGGACGCGCGGAACGAATATACACAGGATGAGCGCGAACTGTCACAGTTGTAACTTATTTCTGTGTGAGCAGCGCGCTCCTTTCGCAAAAGCGGCCGCTGCGGTGAGCGAGGTGACCTTCGTGCTCTCAACGGAAACTTGCAGGCAGAGCGCAAGACGTACAAACCACCGAGATCACGAGATAAGCACCCGCACGAGCGACCACGCCCTGTCCAGGCGCGCGCTAATCCGCGTGGGGGACGACTTCTAAAGCGCGCTCTTCGAGCCCTTCGCGCCATCTCGCTAGTGATAACGAAAACACGCTGTACCGCCGATCTCTGAGTACCGCCACCGGCAAATGGTGTACATAAATAGCTCGCCGTTAGCATAACAGAGAACATGCCGTCTGTGGCAGAGTCGTTTCGCGCTGCGCGCTGGCGATCGAGAGGTCGTAAGTTCGACTCCCGGTGACGGAACTTTTTCTTATAGTTTTTCTTTGCCATGTGTTAGTCTTTATATTTTACAACGTCATATCCGTGACGGAACTGCGTCAGTGGAGCCGTTGTGGACCCCGGCATAAAACACTTTCGTGTTAAAAGATAGTTAACGTGTCCTTTAAAGAGAGTCATATACATGATAGGTCAGGACTCATCGAAAAGAGTAGCACATGCTCTTTTATTTGTTTTTTTTTTTCATAGAGTGTATATGCGGCAATAGAAAACGAAGTTCTACACGCAGTCATCGAACAAAAAAATGTTGCGGCTCTTCCGACTGGTTGTTACGAGCCAATCAGAAAAGAGGACAATTTTGGCCCGTTTTGTTATTGGCGTAGATTGCAAGGTGTTCACGTCTGTGTAGTTCGCAATATGACCATATTAGAAAACTTTTTTATTGTGCCATCAGCGGGGCCTCATACCATTCTGTAGTGGCCACGACAAATAGATGTTAATACGACTTCTTCCCGATGCCTTATAAATAGAATAAATAAATGAAACTGACTTTTCGTCGTGTGCCATACGATGCACCTGGGCTCCATTAACGTACCGCGACGTCCTACACGGCATATATAACGCTATTGTTGAATGCAATTGCTACAGTGCGCAAGTCACGTGAGGGCCTAATTCACGACTCTGTACTTCCCGTTGCAACAAACCGGGGTCCGTATATACTAACAAAACAAATTTGCCCACTATTATTTTTTGTGAGATAATATTTCAGCCAATCGTGACCGGGGGCTTATCATTAGTGAAGCCAGCTGATCAATGGCAGAGGGCACTTGCGAAAGAATAGATTCGTGAATTTAGATTCCCAGCAACGCCACGAAGCATGTACCAAAAAACGAAGCATACATGATGTCTTAAAAAAAATAAAGGGCCGAATTAACAAAACTTCTCTTTCGTAAGTTTGTTTTCCCATTGGTCAGCCGGCTTCTCTAATGATATGTCCCGCATCGTGATTGGGTGAGATATTCTCTTAAGAAAATTTTTAACGTAAGACGTTTTTATGAATGCCGGCCCAGGTGCCTTACCGCTTAATGTTCTCTCAACAAGAACACCTACAACAATGGAATGGTACTTTCAGGTTACCGGTAATCTAAATTGTATTCGCAATGCGGCAAGCCGATCGGGCAGCCCTGCAAATGGCGCAACAGTGGCACGCCTATGCGACTGAAAGTCCTAGCCGGCACAGGATTCCTTCGAGCAAAAACGCCTCGGCAAAAGCCATAACACTTTTACACGTCTCGGACCCTGGGCTCTTTCTTCACGGTCCCCACCCCCCGCGCTTACGTCTGTCGAGCTGCAGCAAAAGTCAGCCACCCGGCGTGCTCGTTTGCGCCCGGGTAGGCATGGCGGGGGAAGCAGGAAAGCGAGACGGTCATTATGGCCGCTACTACAGGAATGCGAGACTGCGTCGTTCTGTCGGGGCGCCGCGGCATTACGACGTCGACGGCACTACTAAGAACGCCGGAGGCGTCGGGGGAAGGCCGACTACAAGAGGAAGGAAACCGGGTGGGAGTGCTGCAACCCAGCTCTTTTACGCCGCGCCACGAACGTACGGGCCGAAAGGTGGGAGCTGTCGCGAGTAGACTGCCGCGACGGCCCAACGAAACGACGAGGAACAAAACAGAAGAACGGGGTGACCGGGGTCGGCCTGGCGGGCAATAAATTGTCCTCGACGTCCGATAGGGGTCGCTGCTAGCGTAGTCCCCGGCAGCGGCAGCCGTCTCGTTCCTTATGGGCTCCCCAACACCACCTTCCCAGCTTCTTTTCTGCTCGCTCGCTCGCGCTCTGCTTCACCTGTGTAGGTGGCGCCACCGGTGGTGGAGGTGAAACGGCCCCCTTTTTTGGCGCTGCATCTTAGGCTATATACCTGCTTCGAGGCAGTGCCTCGTAAAGCCGTTTCTTCCAGAAAGGCAGCACCTAGCCCCCCCCCCCCCCCCCCCCCCTTCCCTACACCTTCTAGGGAAGCCCGCTACAACATCACTGCCGCCACCTTTTCGGGCAGTCTAGACGGAAGAGTAAGGAACCAGGTGTAAGGGTTGACGGCTGTTTCTTCCCCCACTGCTCCGTTTCTTTCCCGCACCGTCTCTCGTGCTTCCGTTTTATCGTTCTGGCACGCCCCGCTTTTGCGACCCAGCGTTAACGCTTACTGTTCCTCGAACGCGTAGTTCGGTGCAGTACGCGGACACGAGCACGAAGAAGCTGCCTCGGGGGATTGGGTGAAAAGGTGGCGCGGTTATTGAGTGCTCTCTCGGAGATCTGCGGTGTAAATATGCCTCTGCTTTCGAATCTAGTAGGCAATTTATCGAGGCTTAGGTAGTCGCTTCAGGTTTGAAGGCAAGTGTTATGTTTCAAATTTTATTTCGTAAGAGCCGTTTTGCCATTTGCGGGCTGCCGCGACCAATAAGAGTGAATTGTGGCGTCTGCTCTCGTGTACAGTTCTAGTGCAATAACCATAAAGCTTTTGAGGAAAACGGTTTTACGCCTGTTGTTAGCCCCCAGACGCCGAATCCATTAACGTTTTATGAAATAACTGTGCTAACAATATACTTAAACATACTCACGCGGGCAAACTTCGCTCATCCTGTCCGTTGCAACACGACCAACGCCGGCTGGAGAAAAAGACGGGAATAATATAAAGACCTTTGGATCTGCCTTCGATCCGGAAAAAAATCGTCGTACGCATTAATCGGACCTAAGCCCGGCCTACAAGGGGCAGGAGTAACTTACAAGGACAGAAAAACCATCTCGTGTTTGCGCGCCACGATAAGCGAAAACGTAGTTCATCAATAACGTGTGTGCCTGCGGGCAGCGTCTGACCGACTATTGTATCCCGGCGTAAGCCACCCAGTTAAGCGAAGGTAAGGGCAATAAAAAAACTTCCATTACTCGCCCGCTGGTGGAACCTTCTCAGACACTTACGAAACGATGAGAGCCCCGGGTTTGCAAAATCGAGAAGGTTACAGCGCCGTAGCCCACAACGCGGCTGGTTAGTGTAATGCCAGTGTTGCTTTCTTTGTTTAAAGGGACACGAAAGTGAAAGAATAAATTGCTTTATACTCATAAGTTATACTCTGGAATCTCTAGTGCGGTCAATTTTACCACGATAGGTTTATTGATAGATGAGACAAATCAACGTGAAAAGTGTCACTTTTATATTTCCTGCCGAAATCTCCGGTGGTGACGTCAAGCATTTAAGAGCGTTTTTTTTTTTTTTTTTGATATTGTGGCCAGATTGACTGAACTAAATTTCTTTAACCTCGATGCGTTAAGTCTCTGGTTCCCTCAAAAGATAATTACTTCATTTTTACGGAATATGAATTACATAGGCAGTAGTAGACGCCATCAAAATCTGTGACGTCACAGCGACTGGTGCTGCAACTTCAATGTGGCGTCGCCCACCCGCATTTTCATTTTTCTCGTCTTCTCGCTTACCAAGCGTCTCCTCGCAGCGAGCGTGGTGTTTTTGGTATCGTGAAAGAGTAATTTACTAATACGAGAAAAATCATTTTCTCTTTAGTGTCTCTCGTTCCCTTCGCTCTCTCCGTTGATTGAGCGGTCCAACGGCTGCGCTGCTTCACGCGCGCAGCACGCAACTAACTACCCGACAGCTGGACGAGGTAGTTAGCCCGAGGCGCCCACCTTATAGCGTCTGCACTCCTTCGCCCGCTGCTGACCTGTCGGGGCTTTTATCTCGCTTGTTTGCTTCGGCGAAACGGGAAGGAGAGCCGCTGCTTTTGGCGGCTTCTATTATGGTCCTCCCGAATACGCCCCTTCCTCCCCAGAACCTCTGGCTACACTTGGCTGTCAGTCGCGGCGGCTACATCGAGTTCACATCTTCTTTTATGGTGTTCGCGCTTCACCCGATGTCACCTGCAGGGGGTGTTTTCTATTTAAGCCTCGTGGAGAGCCCCGGGTAAGATGGCTTCTTCCCGCGTAAGGAGAGGGATCCGGGAAAACGGGAGAGGTTGCGAGCCTGCGGTTCGGCGTCTTCGACACGGCGCGCCCCCGGAAAACAATTGGGGAGCACGGGTTGCTGAGGGAGAGTGGGGTTAGAGGTGCCGGGTAAGCGGGAAGAGCTGTCGAGGAGCCGATAGGAAGAGACGGCCTCGGTGAATCCCTAATTTTATTGCCCAGAACAGAAGACCGGGTAGCGGGGGAGATTTCTCGAGCACGCGGTTTGGGGAAGGTTTAGGGTTGGAGCGTTTTTTTACTGCAGCGCTTTTCGTTTCTTTGCTTTGTTTCTCGAAGGTTCGATATTATAGATGCGACGACTAGGCTGTATAATATATATACGGGCGGTGTTGCCAGAAGGTGTAGCTGAGATTGTACGCTTGATGTTGTTGAACCCTTTTTTCCCGAGACGCATGAGAAAGCACACTGTAAACCACTTTGCACCCTTAAGGGTGTTTCAAGCAAGCAAAACACCCTTTTGCCTAACCAAATTTGCAAAAATTAGGGTGTAAGGGTGCTTTCCTTCCCCAAAACAGCCTTTAGGGGGTAACGCTCTAGCTAAACACCCTTTAGGAGTTAAGGGTGTTATGTGTTATCGAAACACCCATGGCCCATACCACAGCGTGCCAGATGATAACTGGGACCCGCTGATTAAAATGTCGTTGGATCTTCGGCGAGTTTAGATTAAAAGATATGTCTCTTTTAGGGCTATCTACAAGCGTACCATAAATTTACGCCTATTCTCCTAATGTTTAATGTTCATTTATACGGAACAGAAATGTCTCCACCGGCACTGAACGGCGGCTTAAGATACTATGGCTATATATACCAGATGGTCAGTGTAAGGCTGTGTAGCATGAGCGCTCCGTCCATGTGGTATTTTACAATACGCTTTCTTGTGTGTGCCGCGGTGTGGCGCGTGCGCACACCTTGTATGCTGATGTCATCTATAATTGCATGTTCCCTGACTGGTAGATTTTTTTTTTCAAATTTTTCAGTTATAAGGGTGTTTAGGCCATTGGAAACACCCTATGGTATGGGTGTTTTGATACGTCAAAACACCCTTTTCCTAGGGTGTAAGGGTGTTAGTTATAGACACGGCAAAACCCCCTTAAGGGTGTAAAGTGGTTTACTGTGCACTTGTGAGAAGACTAAAGCTTAAGAAGAGAGCGAGATTCGCGACGTTGGTGAGAGGCCGCGGAGAAGACGCGCCTGCCCAAAAGGCCAATATGTTGGTAGATTGATGAACCGAAGAAGGAATGTCGAATGACTGTTTCGTGCCCGATTTATGGGGTGGTTAGGCCGTAAACCCTACAATCGAGAGACCTGTCTCTGTAATCTGTCTTTCCATCTTGCGTGTTTGGTGCATCGATTGGAATCCCTCTTCTATTCGGAGAAAAAGGCTGTTGGGTACATAGAGACGTGTCGATAGCGCCTAACGCACTTTAAGATCCGGGCTAAACTATGTAACCGAGACATGCGTAGATACTCGTCTGTGAACCATGTAATATGTGAAGACTCCTGCTAGTAGTGCGTATAGTTCACATCCACTCATAGGACAAATGTTGCCCATGTCGTAACATTTCATAGATTTCACCATTAAACTGTATTTCAACATCTCGTTTCTTTTGTACATGTTTATTTTGGTGCGAGTACACATTTCATTTCTCTATGCGACCGCGTGATCATTATGTATATTGTCACAGGGGTCGTGACGTCGACGAAGGCAGCAGTCGGCATGTCCAAGATGAAACATATTATTTGACCGAACTTGTGGCCGGGAAACGAAGCCACGGAAATACACGCTGTACCCTGATAGCGGCGAACAGGGTTCGGCCGTCGATAAACTGATTCGTGGCAAGGCGCGTCGGCATTTGTACCTGCGGCATCGAACATTCGAGCCTTATCGCTGGTGGCCACGTTAGTTCGAGACGTTAGTTCGAGAATAAACTCAGCTGTTCGCGTTTGCGCGCTTCAGTCTAACAGAAGATCCTAAAATAATCTGGAATGTTCCCAGACATTCTGGCGCGGTTTGCGCAACGCAGTGACTACACGTGCAATGGGCCGGAAAGATAAAACATATTATATATATGCATATATCCTCGGCCGCGCTCCTATAATGACACTCCGAAATAGACATGGCCGAGTGGAGCTTAAAACTTCCTCCCTGTATACTTGAACTTTCCCTTGCTTAACATGCACGCATAATCTTTTCTTTGTGTTGCGTCTTCCACGATGAAGCCCTGCCGACCAGCTCAACTTTCTACCCTCCTAAGCTTCACTACATTTTTGTTTCTCTTTTCTTTTTTCCTTTTTTTTCTTTTTTTTGCTCGCAAGCCTTTTGGGACGCTATAGAATCGCGAGCGCCTGCTCTCGACTGGTGAGGAGGCGCACCACGCACTGCGTCATCAACAGTAGATTCATGCCTCTGATTGCAGGGCGTTCCCGGAGACATCAGAGCGAAAAACAAAAACAAAAAACATATGACACACACATGGGCGCATGCTCCAAGAACAAAAAGAAACAAAGAAATGACAGAAATGAAAAAAAGAAGCAAGGAAGGAAAGAAAAAACAAGTGAGAGAAAGAAAGAAAATCCAAATCCTGCGGTTGGTGAGCAGTGGGCCATAAGCGCCAGTGTAATTAGCCGCCGCTTCGTTGTCGCTCATTTGCCCCGCCCCCCACCGTCCCTCTTCCTTTCTGTTCGGCCACTTGTCTTTCTTTTTTCTTTCTTTTTTTTTCGCTTCTCGCTGGCGTCTCCTCTCATGGGCTTTGACATCATGTTTACGCAGATCCCGCGCTGCCACCGCGCATTTTGCTCTACTTGTGCTCTAGTTAAGAGACCCTTCATGGATTTTCGATTCTCTGTACCACAGTACTTGGTATATATATATATATATATATATATATATATATATATATATATATATATATATATATATATATATAGATATATATATATATATATATATATATAATCAGCAGGCACGTAGGAGAAAAATCCTGGCTAGGTGCCTGTATATCAGTGCATTTTCCTTGTATCCGGCTATTTATCAGTAATAAGAAGCGCAGCCGCACGTACACACACACACAAAAAAAAAACAAAGCCGACATTTATTGGACGTTTCGATCGGGGACCGGTCTTCTTTAGAGTTTCTTTTTCAACACACAACCTTCAAAACATCAGTCCCTGGTCAACGTATATATATTATATATATATATATATATATATATATATATAATCAGCAGGCACGTAGGAGAAAATCCTGGCTAGGTGCCTGTATATCAGTGCATTTCCTTGTATCCGGCTATTTATCAGTAATAAGAAGCGCAGCCGCACGTACACACACACACAAAAAAAAACAAAGCCGACATTTATTGGACGTTTCGATCGGGGACCGGTCCTTCTTTAAGAGTTTCTTTTTCAACACACCTTCAAAACATCAGTTCCCTGGTCAACGTATATTATATATATATATATATATATATATATATATATATATAATCAGCAGGCACGTAGGAGAAAATCCTGGCTAGGTGCCTGTATATCAGTGCATTTTCCTTGTATCCGGCTATTTATCAGTAATAAGAAGCGCAGCCGCACGTACACACACACACAAACCAAAAAACAAAGCCGACATTTATGGACGTTTCGATCGGGGACCGGTCTTCTTTAAGAGTTTCTTTTTCAACACACCTTCAAACATCAGTCCCTGGTCAACGTATATAGATTATATATATATATATATATATATATATATATATATATATATATATATATTATATATATCTATATATATATATATATCAGAGGCAGCACGTAGGAGAAAATCCTGGCTAGGTGCCTGTATATCAGTGCATTTTCCTTGTATCCGGCTATTTATCAGTAATAAGAAGCGCAGCCGCACGTACACACACACACAAAAAAAAACAAAGCCGACATTTATTGGACGTTTCGATCGGGGACCGGTCTTCTTTAAGAGTTTCTTTTTCAACACACCTTCAAAACATCAGTCCCTGGTCAACGTATATATATATATATATATATATATATATATATATATATATATATATACCGCATCTGAGCTCGATACGACGGTGCAGGTCGCAGTTGATGATGATATGTAGAGATGATGAGAATGAAAGTCCTGTGTCGTCGTGCTGTATGTATGCATATATGTACCTGCCGTTGACCGAGCGTTTCTTAATTACTGAACTCTTCGTCTTCTGTCGAATACGTGGAATGTAGAATATCTAAACGTATCTCTTTGTTTTGTTAATGCGATTATAATTAGTTTTGACGCTGTCAGTTTGGCACTTGCTATCCCATTAGCTGTCTCTGAAGAGACTGGTCTACTGTTTACACGTCCACTAATTTGTTCTTGGTTTTTTTTTTCTTGCCTTCACATGCACAATGAAAACCTCTATACGATATAAAAATCGGCCCTTCTTTTTATAAAAAGTGAACCTTCTTTAACAAGCATGATCGATCAGTAGATAACAAGTATTAACTATATAGAACAGTCAAGTTTTTGGCTAGTCGCATATGGTTGAATGCATAATAAACACTCAGCGCGAACGCGAAGGACAAGTGAAATAATTTATTCGTGACGTCAGACTGCTGCTTTGTCCTGTGCAAGCACTGAGCTTGCACAGGACAAGCTCAGTGCTTGTCCTGTGCTATCGGTGTCGGTGCTATCAGTGCTATCGGTGTCGGCGGCGTTAACACGGATGACGCAAAAAGTCATTATCATGTCATGACGTCATGCGGTGACGCCGTCATTACGTCACAGGTCGCTCAACTTGTGACGTCATTACGACATCACTATCACATTAAGACGTCACCACTTAGAAGAATAGGCTGTTAGGGCAGGTTGGTAATTCACGAGGAATGAAAATAGCGCCAAAAAACGTAAGACAAGACGTAAGACAAGAGATATGCGCTTGTGCTGTAGCCTTTTGCTGTAGCTATTTTCATTCATCATGACGTCATTACATGATAACGTCGCTTGGTCGAAGGTGGTCCGATCACGGAGGCTTCCCATTCCTCTGATCCCGGATGCAATGCAGAAAGCACGTTGGGCGCGGAAAGCTTTCGGGCGGGATCAATGCAATCGACTGAAAAGCAAGAGGAGATCGCTTTCGGCTTCCAGTCGTCTTAGGCTAGTGCACACGGAACCGTGTACCTTTTTTTTATTTATACGAGATCGACCATCCATGAAATTACCGCCAAGTATCTTCCTTCACTGTCGCTATGCTCGCGTTAAAGGTGCATGTTGTCTAGCATTGTATACGCACCAAACGCAGCACCTAATTTCGAGTTACACAATCGTTCAACCACAATGCATCTGACAAGGCCTTGCATGTATTCAAGTAGCTTAAGGAGACCCTGCAACACTTTTCCAAGTAACAATCGAACGGCATTAATATAGGACTTCATTGCCTCGCGAATCGACCGCCGCAAAAATTTTAGAATCGGTCAACTACGAGCGGAGTTACAGAGACTTGTCGCGCGGTGTAATTCCTTTCTCTCATATTTTGTCCCGACGAGTGCGCGGGAAGCTAACCACGGAGGGATCGCACGGGGGAAGTTCCGTCACGCGCGTCATGACCTCGAGATGTTTCCTTTCTTTTTTTTTTTTGAACGCGCGGCTTGTTTTCAGTGTTATCGCCCGCGCGGGCACGTAGCGGCCTCTTGCGGCGGTCTCTGTAACTATGCAGCCCACGGTGCTCAAATCAGCCAATGGCCCGAAGTTTGGACGTGTGGCGCTATCATTTGGGTATATGGCATCGTTTGTAGAATGAAGAGGGAACGATTTCTACCGTACTTTGAGGATTAGTCGTAAGTTCGAGACCACGTGATGCGCTATAATGTTTGGCTCGCGTGTTCTCAGGGGCCTCGGCTACCGATCGGCATCGTTTTTCTGGCCATGCTGAAAACGTGTTGCAGGGCCCCTTTAAGCGTCGAGGTCAAGCGACCACTTTCAGCATTAGGAAGTCTGCGTGAGCATGAAAGCGCGGGTGTCCTAATTATACTGTCCTCGCAAAGAATCCGCTATCGCATCTTCTCTCCTTGCAACGTGCCTTCGGGCAGCGAGTTGCAACTGTATAGCCACCAGCATAACGTCCTTCATTCTTTTGAAACTCCTTCGCAGTTCAGTGACATCCCACCTTCTACTGTGTTCGCGACGTTTTACCTCTCTCTCATCTTTCTCTATTTCTCATAGTGACTAATTGGAAAGCGCTAAATAACAACGACAAAGGAAAGACGATAGACGGCACAGGCACTGACCTCCCAAACCAACATTTATTCAGAAACACGCATGTAGTATATAGTGTTCGAATCCCGGATATCTCACGGACTAGTTATATTAACAAACCAAAACCGTGCAACACTGTCACTTTCTGCACACGCTAAGGACTTAAGCGCGCATGCAAATGTTGGTTAGTAAACAGTGAAAAACGATTTACAAACAGCAAAGAACTTAACAGCACAACTGGTATCAGTCGAAAACAGCGGCATGACATTATTATCCAGTACCAAGGAAGGTTATTTCGTTGTCAACAATGGCGCACCGACCATTGGCTCACACACGAGGCGTCCTGCTTTCGGATATGAGATACTTCCACTAGCTTTCTGATATCGGGGTTTTCGTCGTCTCTCAACCTCCGTCAACTCTAGCACGTTCAAAGCTTAGTGAGTCGCAGCGTGTACGCCTATTAAACCGCCCTCTCGTGGCTGTTGCCACACAAGGTAATGTCGTCGCAGAACGCGCCAGCTCTGTCGGCTTGGGCACTGTTTCGCGGGCACTCATTCTTGCAGGGTGTGCGCACAGTGCCATCGAAGCTCCAAAGCTCGAATGGTTTCTCCCTGGCCACACGTGCTCCTAATGAAAGAAAAACATGGTGCTATATATCAGGGAGAGATCCGATGAGAGACTTGTATAATGCGTTTATAACGTCGTCGTGTGACGTGTAAGTCCGTACACTGGTACATACGCTTCCGACATTGCGTACGCTTTACAAGAGCCGGGCAGAGAGTTACGAGGGGTCGCTGTCTTTCCATGCAGTGTCAGAGAGCCGTTTCTGTTGTTCTTATTCGTGGTAACCAGTGCTTTCGCTCTTTTTTCCCCTTCTCGCGTTGTTCCTTCATTCGGTATCCGTATTCCCTGTCTCTCTGTCCACAGCGGGGCCAGTGTGTTATTCTTTTCATTAAGAAAGACCGCGGTGCGCAACGCAGAGCCTAGGACAGATGGAGTGAAAGAAAGAAAACTCGCGGAATCGGGAAGTAATGCCCGCCGACAGTGGCGTTTTTTTTTTCTTTTTGCTTCTGACGTCTTCATTAAGGTTTTCCTTTCTCCTCAAACTTATCGTGTTCTTTTTTTTTTCTTCTTCGCTATTCTTTTTCTATCTCTGCTCCGTACTGTCTTCATCCCATCCTATACGCACGCTTTAACCTTACCGGATGGTTTTCTTGCTTCTGATCGTGCTTGGAACGGCTCGAAACGCGACCGAAGCCTGCAGGGGAACCGGTAATTAGAGAGTATATGCGAGATGGTTGCGTAATTAATACCGAGTCACATGCAGGAGCTTCTTCGCCGGCGAGCTTCACGGATGACGAGCTTTTTCCTTGTTGCCGCTACTCTTTGCGTTGTTCTCTCGACTCATTCGTTATTAGATTTTCTTTCTTCTTTTTTTCGCCCTGTCTGCGGAGAAAATTCCCTTGGGCCCCCTTTTAAGGGTTCGCGAGCCCTCTGCTTTGTTCGATCTGTTTTTCTTTCCCATTTCTTTACACATCATTGTTTACTGCTTCCGTGCAGGTTTCGAACAGAGTTCTGGTTCGTGCCTCGGGCCTAGTTTTCTTTGCCTTATTTTTCTCCCATTCCTAGTATCTTTTAGCGCAGCGTTTGCACCGCTGTACGTGCGTCTTAAGTAGCTGTGTCTTAGAACGAGACCGATTCTTCGATTTTCACGAATTCTAGCGCACTCATTTGATTGATCTAACATTGATTGATTGATTGATTGATTGATTGATTGATTGATTGATTGATTGATTGATTGATTCATTCATTCATTCATTCATTCATTCATTCATTCATTCATTCATTCATTCATTCATTCATTCAGCTGGTTCACTGAATTCACTAATCTGAGCTTCTTGGCTTCTACTGTTGCTAAGTGCACTATACATACAGTTGGCGGACACTACACATAGCGGGCAGTCCTGGGTGCAATCCAGAAAATTTGCATTAGGTTATCCCAAGTAAGAAGAAGAATACGGTGTTGTCTTCGTCACTCGAGGGTGCAAGATTCCATATGTACAGTTGTTGCGGCACTAGAGGGGGCTGCAGCTCGCGTTGAACACGAGTTGTGCTGCTGCCTGCCTGGGCGTACGCAGCCGTGCGGCCGCTTCCATGATGCGTCTCCAAGAGAAGGCCGCGCTTACTCGAAACATGCGCTGAAAAAAGCCAGCTTACTTCATCGAACCCCTACTAATGCTAGTTGCGTTCACAGCTACATTCGGCGCCAAGCGCTTAGACCACTAGTTCTGAGAAAACCTTTAATTTCCCGGCAATTTGTGACGGTATTCGGTCGAACTGCGCAGTAGATGTCAGCTCGTTTGAAAACAGGTCGGAAATTTAGATTCCAGGCTACCTGCCGAAGCAGCGGGAATACTGATTTTTTTTTCGTCTCGTGATCGATAAGCATTTGACGCTGACGGTACATCAGTATTTGCCAACGTGGAACCTAAACTAATCCCGACGTAACAACAGAAAGTGGAGCAGTATAGGCGTCACGCCTATAGTAATAACTACTTCGATATGCTACTTCTATTTCGATATAACTACTAATAACTACTTCGATACGAAACGAAGCTCTCTTTTTATATATACAGATTGAAGCAGGGAACGTCGGATATGCTGCTGTTTTTATAAAGTAGCCGTTAAAAGCTTATTTTTTTCTACTTTTTCTTCTGTCCTTGTAGAGCACAAGTCGTTCTCTAATGCACGCGTAATGATTGAGTCGTTTCCTTGTACGCACACGCTGAAGCAGTTGCAAATCATTTATTCGATATGTCGTACCTAATCCATGGCATTTCTTCACTCTGGTGCTACTGAACAGCTAGACCCTTTCGCTCACTCGTTTATCTCTATTAATAAATGTATATGTGGGAACGCATAGCTTTAATGCTTTCACATGAAATACATACCAACAACTGATACATGTACTCCAAGAGCTCAGGAGTAGCCGGCGCCATATTTGTGCGCCAACATCTCCTTACATCATGGCAATAAAAAGAAAGAAAGCAACTGATACAATTCGAGGTACACACACAGTTTTTGTAGCTTCTGTCCGGCGAGCCTGTTCTGATCGCCGGCACTCGTGTTTGCATCGACGCGGCGCGCAGGCGCGGAAGCGGCGCCGCATCGTTTCGCCACATATATAAGGAGAGGTTGGCGCCATTGTGTGGCGCCCGCTACTCCTCTTGCATAATAGTTGCCATAGCAATGTAGTGGACAAGCGCAAAACTATACAAGTACGCACATGGACTAACACCCATGCACTTAATCCCAGTAGTCGCAATACAAACAAGTGTCCACTCGACAGAAAAGTTCACAAAACACTAATATTCTCCCAAACGAAATGTCCACGCTTAATTGCTTCGCCAAGATCTTGCGACAGCTGATCATCAGGCACTTTCAAATTGTCTCTTGAGTTCCGCATTATAACTGCTACAGTTATGTTTGCACAAACTGCTGCACAAACACGAAATTACGTGAAGCATGTAGCCAAGAATTGTTCTCGGCTTTTTTGCAAATTTTTGCTTTACGTCGAGAGGAAAATATTCTTACATGTACATGGGCTCCGGCATCGACAGCAAACTCGCATCAAACTAAACGCGATGTACAGGTCCTGCCACTCTGTCCGGCTTATGCAAAAAAGCGATGTCTCTAAACGCCTTTCTTTCTTCATAAACGTTCGAAGGAACAGTAATAATAAACACGCATACCTCACTGTACTCGCCACGTAGAGTGCTCAGGGCTCTCTGTCTGTGCGCGGATTAAGCGAAACCCTTTTTGTGTAAGCGTGGGCGGCGTTCGGAAGAGACGCGATTTTTCCACGCCGCACGCACAAGCGACGTCGTCGACAGTGGCAGCTTGCAGCTCAGGTTACGTAATCGCGAGCTTACACAAGGCGAGACAGTCGGTCGACTCTATGCGCTCCGCGAATGCCGCCGAGAGCGTTCCCGCGCATACCGTACTTTCCGCGATGTAGTACCCCACCCTGTACCTTTTTGACAGCGGAGCTATTTTAGCTCGATGTTCGCTACGAGCAGCGCTGTATATGCCAAAGGGGATATACGGCTCTGGCTACGAGGCGTTAAAAAATACATCGGAAAACATGAGCTTGTGCAGAGGGTTTCCTTCCTCTGTGGCAGAGGGCGTTCGTCGGCGCGCATAGCACGGCATTTTTGCGCAGCCGCAGCCGCAGCTTAAGAAACTAGGGTCTTTAGAATTATGTATCTATGTATTTTCTATTAAAGGAGCACACCACCTAATACTTACCTAGTGATGTTGCGCCTCAGATATGCGTAATATTTACTCTTTGATCGACAACGTTCACAGGTATGAACAGCCGTACCAGTTCAAGATGGGTGGGCGGTAAGCAAGTGGTTCAACTTTGGCCGGGTGGCTGAATCGGGTGACAGACAAACAAACAGAAAGACACAGACCAAAATTTTGCGTTTAAGTTCCCAAGAAAGACTATCGTCTTTAAAAGCTATCATCATCATGAAAGGAATCTACCTTATATGACATCTCGCATCGCCTAGCACCTGGTACAGCTGCGTCTAGCGCGTGCAACGCAATAACTCGGCCGGCGCGCCCTCTCTTCGTTCTCTTCTTCATCTCCTGCTTCGCTCGCCGAACACGTGCGCCCGGCACACGTGTTCGATTTAACACGGACGGGCGAGCGCACGAATACAGAGAAAGAGAGAGAGAGAGAGAAAGAAATGAAAGAACGAGAAAAAAATACAAATACAAAGTAAGGGATAGGTTTCAAACAGGAGAAAGTGCCTCAGACAGGCTGGCCGACGTTTCGATAGGAGGACCTATCTTTGTCAAAGGCGCCTTGTCATCCTTGGCGTGTTAGTTTTAAAGGGTTAGTGTTGACGCCATGTCCAGCGGTGGCGCTTGTCGCTGTTGGTAACTGCTGCCTGGAAAGAGAAAACTAGAGTGAGGAGTGTAGCCTTTGCCACATCATTTCAAGAAAGTTTGCAACTGCGCTTCAATATGGCTTGCTGAATCATAGAAGTACAAATGTAATGTTCAGTAGACTTCTATAAAAGCAGAGCCAAAACTGGATCCACAATTGACATTAACCCGGCACGGCGCCTGTATCATAGCAGTACATATGTAATTTTTATTGCTTTATTATAAAATTAGATAACCAACACTGCCATCACATTTGACGTTGCAACGACATTACGCCTGCATAGGGTCTTTTTCCAAAGCAGTTTCAAGATATTTTGTGGCTCTGTGGCGGAATATCTTACTGCCACGCAGAGTGCTTGGGTTCGATTCCTGCTGGGATCCTGATTTTTATTCTTTGCATTCATCGGGTCAACGCTGTCGACGCTGTCGATGTCGGTATTTCCTTGCGCTCTCGCATTTATATTACCAATGCGTGTTCTCGCCGTTTCTGGGAAGATACAAACTGGCAATGACCTTTGGCGCATACCCGCTTACCGTGGCCCATGGTATGCGGGTATGTGCCGCACATGTCACCCGTGTCATGACCAGACATTCATATTCTTCGCACCCTCTTACCCTCTCATGCCAATTTTTGTCTACACCAATCTAAGGAGGCTATCACGAGAGCACCCAGACGTAGGCGGACAGACAGACAGACAGACAGACAGACAGACAGACAGACAGACAGACAGACAGACAGACAGACATACAGACAGACAGACAGATAGATAGATAGATAGATAGATAGATAGATAGATAGATAGATAGATAGATAGATAGATAGATAGATAGATAGATAGATAGATAGATAGATAGATAGATAGATAGATAGATAGATAGATAGATAGATAGATAGATAGATAGATAGATAGATAGATAGATAGATAGATAGATAGATAGATAGATAGATAGATGCTCTCAAAATGCTTGGGGTTTGCTAAGAAATGCTTCGCATTTAAAAGAAAGAAAAGTAGTGTGTCATGCTAGCACAGGCGAAGCTTCGCTTCCACACGTTTTCCGATAGGGCTAGGGCTCCTGAATTTTATTAACAACGAGGCTGTTGTAGCTGGTCGTAGTTTGTGCAGTGTTGAAAAAAAAAAAACAACTCAACAGTTGGGTATGTACCGCAGTAATTGGACAAGCCCCATTACCCAGTACAGCCGGTGCGAGCGTTAAACGAAAACTCTGCTCGGTGAAGTGCAGCACGAGAAATGCGTTAAAGAGAGAGAGAGAGGTAGAAAGAAATAGAAAATAGAGAGAGAAAGAGAAATATAAAGAGAGAGAAGGAAAGAGAGTAATGGAGACAGGAAGAAAGGGATAAAAGGTGAACAGGAAGTTTGAGAGAAATGAAGGAAATAAAGATACAAAAAAGATAGACAGAGAAAGACATAGAAAGAAGCAGACACAACAAAGACAAAGCAAGATACAGCGAAGCGGAGAGAGAGAGAGAGGGGGGGGGGAGAGAAAGAGAGAGAGAAAGAAAGAGAGACATAGAAACAAACATACAGAAAAGACATACAAGAAACACGGAGAAAGATAAATAAAGAGAAGAAAAGAAAAAATGAAGATTAACAAGGAAGGCCACCCCAGCTACGCTCTTCCTTCAGTCTTGGCACCACGAGCGCGATGCTGCCATAGTTGTGTTTCACTTGTATTTTGAAATTACGCTTCCACTATGCCAACAGCGCCGCTCAAGCATCGATACATACACCTGGCCTACGCATCTATGCAGAGCGTGGCGCCACTCATCCGCTCGTCTCATGACCGCGCCTCCGTTTCTGAAACCTAATTTTCTCGGTCTCGGCTCCTTGCGGCGCAGCAAAGACGCGTGTTCCTTGCGTCGTCTTGTGTGCGTGTTTGTGTCCGCGATGATCGGCTAGCCGGCCACAGAAAAAAGGACGAGGAGGAGTGGGACCGGCGGCTGGCGCGCTTTTGTAGCGAATCCCTCGCGAAATGCGGGGACGGAGCGGCATGCGGTGTACCGCAGAGACTCGCGCTGTAGCCGCATCCGTCTTTCTCCTACCTTCCCTGCTTTCCGCTTTCATTCATTCATTCATTTACTCTTGTTAACTCAGGGTTTTATGAGTTTATTAGTAATCACTGAGACATTTGACGCTGTCTTTTTTATGTGTAACACGTTGAAATCGTTTCTTTTTATTATCATGTGTTCGCTTTTTTTCATTTTTCTTGTGTATTGACATGGAAAGTACCGCCTGCGGTTCTTAACCATGGAACCCCCTCTTGCATATTTACCTCCATTGTATTCTCTCAATATTTTTCTAATAAAGATTCATTCATTCATTCATTCATTCATTCATTCATTCATTCATTCATTCATTCATTCATTCATTCATTCACTTCCAACCAAGGTATTGTTCAATCTTTCAGAGGTGTTACCACCCTGTTTATTGAAACTGATCATCTCTTTGAGAAAAGTAGCGATAAAAGGTACAGTTTCGCTCCGCCCAGTATGCCATCCGGCGATGTTTGTGTCGTCAGATGTCGTCATCTTCGTAGTGTTTACAACTTCTTGTTACTGTCGCTATTGTCGTTGTAGGTATACTAAGATACTTTTCCTCTGTATGGCACTTGGAATAGGCTGCCTAATGTGGCACTCTAGTTTCTGCGTTTATTTCTTTTCGTCTTGATATTCGAGCGTGGAGTTCGCACGGTGCTTGACAGACAAAAACCGGAATAAATTGTATTTTTTTGTTGTTGTTACCATCATTTTTAAGATAAGAAAGTTTCTTGTCCCCAAACTCCTAGCATTGGTGATGAATCAGGTCAACAACATCATTAAGTATTACGCGCACCGATTACTATAGATTGACTACAATCACTAGGTTGAGTGATTGATTCAGTGGTGATTACTACAGAATGCAATTACTAGGAGGATTACTTGAGTGGTGATTACTGGAGAATGCGATTGATTGATTGATTGATTGATTGATTGATGATTGATTGATTGATTGATTGATTGATTGATTGATTGATTGATTGATTGATTGATTGATTGATTGCATTTGATTTCCCAATCCAACATCGGCGCCATGGGGAGACGCCGCAGTGCAAGACTCCGCATCAATTTCGACTTCACCGCATTTCTCCTCCTAAACTGAGATACAATCTCTAGCGTTCACAGTGACCGCTTTCTAGCATCCAGCTCACTTCGATTCCACGTCGCATCGTACCCATGTAAGAACGCACTCAATACGCGAGTGCCTACGGTATGCGAAGCCGCCGTCCTAGCTCACTCTCGTCTCCTTCCATTGCGCTCGTGTCGCTTCTGGCCGCGTGTTCTCAGCAGCCGCGCTCTGCTGGCCGTCTCCGTTGAGAATAAGCCGCCGCTGGTGACCGGCCAGCGCCGGACAATGCGCCGCCATCCCCGTTTGTCGAGCTCAGGGGAGTGAAACCGAAGCCCGTTTTTCTCGTTCTCGGATATTCCACCTTTTACATCGGCTATCCTTTCTTCCATACTTTATCCGTGTTTATTTTTTATATCTTGTTTTCTTCCTTCCTTCCTTCCTTCTTGCCAATAGCCGTGTGTGTTGCAACGGGACATCAGTTGTATCTTCGACGAGGGATACAAGCGCATGCGTATGGTACAACTAGGGCGCAGTCTGCGCGATTGTACTGTGTGTGAGTATGTGTGTTTTGTTATAAACGACGCGGCCGTGTATGCGTACAACCACCGCCGCTTCCTCCGGCCTTTCCCGTTCCCCGCTGGCACCGTCTAAACCCGGTCCCCAACAATGGCCGTCGCATCAGCGGTCTCCCGCTGCGCTCGCAAAGCCCAGCGACGGCGGCGAACAGACAATATGTTGCGCCCAGGTCCGGCTTCGCGGCAGCGCGCCCCCGTACGACATTGTGCGCTTCGAGAGGCGCCATTTTGTCTTTTGCCATTTACTTAACGTGCGGTGGTATACGGTATATCTCGCACGACACGCACCGCATTGTCGTTATGATCGTCACCGTGTATTGTATTGCCACGGGCGCCTATTTCTTTTATCTTAATGTGATCGGGCTTTACCCACAAATAAACCTGTTACCACAGCTCGTCGCAGGCAGCGCCGCATCATTTGGAAACTTTACGACAGTTTCAGATTGCTCTGTTATTATTAAAAGCAATATACGAGTAACCGAGTTTATATATAGCGAACGCGAGCGCCAGCGATAGCGCTTGAAGGTTCGATGAGTCATATATATAAGCTGAGGAATTCCACAGGCGAACAGATTACCGACAGCTGACGACTGCGATCGCGGCTGTCAGTGACAGAGTACACTGCTCGTACTTTGAGTTAGTTTTCTGGGCACAGATTCGCTCAATAAAAGGTTTCACTTGTACCAGCGTGACTGCCGTGTTTTTCAGAGTCACTACCACGTGACAATGATGTAGAACTGCCGAGAAGAAAATGTGAAGAAAGAGTTTATAATTCTATCTACTAAAAAAGGCACTGTGACAATGTCACAATCAGGGCCGCAAAGAAAAGATGACGAATGAGGATATTCTCAGTGTAGTTATGCAACGACGACTGTATTCGCAGGACGCTCGCGAGAGGTCAACACCATTAATGGTTGAAGACTCAGCGGCAGAACACAGAGCTCGAAATGAAAAAGACTAGGGGCATCATCCCGACATCTTCATCTGGCATTTGGTTTTTTTCACTCCTCAATTTCTTACTGTTAACATGTGCCAACTTGCCCAACTCGCCACTTTGCTAGTATAACCAAAGCACGTGCAAAGACATGACTACGTCCTCTTATTCAGGCGAATTAGTTTAGCACAAGTATTCTCATGTATACTAGCCCACTGCGGACCATGGAGTGCTGTCATCCCCGTTGAAAACGCTCGGCTGGGTGCGCCTTGAGTTACCGTGATCGGTAAACGGTCATTTTGTGGATGCCGCTTCGTGCGCGTGGCATCCTTTCGAAGGACTGTGTGTGCTGGATTGGAGCTCTACCAACGAAGGTCAGAAACAGGGTATGCAGTTTTCTGCAGTTTAGCGGTATGGTTGTCTTACCTCAGTTTTCGACTCGTTTAGAAGACAAGCTATTCCGCGTCAGGACACGCTATTAGCGAAAAGGCTAAATTTCTGCTTAGTCTGAACCATAGCCTCTAATTTAAAGTTTAAACTGTATTAGTTTTCTTTTAACCCACCCGTTATATTATAAGGGCCGTCAACTAACTGAGGAGAAATTCGAACTTGTTGTGTGGCCTTATGAAGAATAAACAGAGCAAATTTACCCGGAGACAGTAGCCAGGTATGCAAACACTATGGCCCCGATGAAGGTGATGTCACGTAGCAGGGCTCACTGTACTAGAAATCACATTTATAAGAGCAAATATTTGAGCGAGTTGGTACGGATGTGATAGAAAATACCCATCACGTCTGCCTACAAAGCTGTGCTGTTTAGCCCATGTGTGGAACCTTGTTCCTCAGGAGTGCGTGGGATCGAACGAGGCTGAATGACACTCGCCTGTCGACGTCACTGCGTTTCAGCGGGATTAAAGGCCGTTTGACGTGGCTGCGACTGCTGCGAAAAATATCGCTCCTGTCGCTCATGGCGGCTTCGTTTCTCGAGGCTGCGATTTTTTTTTTTTTTTCGACGTCACTGGCGTTTAATCAGAGGAATGGCAGAGAGGTTGAGCGCCGCGTGGCGCGCACGGTTCCCATAATGAACGCACTCAGAGAGACCCGGATGCTCGCAGCGAGCAGCTGCCGGACAAGTAAAGCCATAGTGACCGCGGAATCGAACACCCCTCGCGACCTGACCGACCTGACGTCCGAGCTTCGTCCCCAGCCTGGCCCCGCAAACCAGCTCGGCTTCTTTTCAGCGCCAACAATCGTCAGCGGCAGCAGCAACACCGACAAAAGCGAACTTGAACGGTTGGCTTGCCAGGTGGTTGAAAAGGAAAACAAGAACGGCAGAGCGTCCATCCCTGTGGGTCCTCCAGAATCGTCGCACACTCGCTGAATGCGGCGACACCCCCCCCCCCCCACCTCTCCCTCTCTCAAAGGAATTCGCACCCGCCTTCCAACAGCCCAGGCCCTCCTCTGTAGCTGGTCTCACGTGACCCCGCCCGATACAGCCGCACCCGGGTTCAGTCGTAGTTCGGGCAGCGGTGCGACTGGAATGCCCCTCCGGGGAGCCATTGGCGCGACGTGAGTGAGTGCGGCTGTGTGTGAGTCGAATTCGGCTTGTCGGTCGGTGGTTCGAGGCGGGGAACTGCGTGGCGGCGCGAAGGAATGACGCCGACAAGCGGGATTGTGATCGGTGCTTAACGCTGAGCGATCAGCAGACCGCGTACTCAAGACTTATTCAGCGTCGTATATCAGCCCAGCGGAGAAGGGTTTGGTGACGACGCAGGTGAATGCGGCGTGATTTGTTTTTTTTTTATTTGTTTCTTTCGTGGTGAGTTTCGCCGTATGACCGACACTAAAGGAACGCGGAAAAACGGATGGTACGTTCTTTTTTTTATTATTATTAGAGCAGCCGTTTGTTTTTCTGTGCTTCCGTGCGCGAGAGTGCGTGTGTTTTCGTCGCAAACTTCGCCACTTCTTCACCCTTCGTACGCCCGTTCTCGTGTATAACGGTGACAAAAAACGAGGTTTCATGGATAGCCAGTGCACTGCTTAAGATTTACGTGCTGCAAGACTTGAAAACGATGGACGGGAAGAGCTGGCAATCACTTCGTTCCGCACGAGCGTGCATGAATGTGAGAAGATGCACAAGACAAAAGCGGACGATGACTTCCTCTATTACGAAAGCACTATAGAGATTGTCTATCTGGGAGTATATGTGTTCGACGGCTCAGCTGGCACCATTGAATGGAACTGGTTTGAAGAGGAACACCAGCGCCGCTGATACTTCGTATCTGAAGACAGGCACCGACTGGAAAATTGTTCACGTAGCGCAAGAATTTGAAACAGGACACGAGAAGGGACGAAGACGAGCGCTGACTTTCAACAACCAACATGCATTAGCAACGCGACCAACTTCATACTCTTGTATTACTGACTGGAAGTGTCGAAGGATATACGATGGGATTTAACGCGAAACGGCTCGTGTGTGGCAAGGCGTTTCGATGGCGGCAACAGGAGTCGGCCTCACTTGACAAGCCGGATGACACGGATTTCTAATGGCATTCCGGATACTCCAACAGCAGTTCAAGTAAGACAACATACGTCGCGTTAATGCTTACGCCAACTATTCAAGAAATGGTTCGTTTTGAGTTATTCTCGATTAACTTGACTGAAGATGAATCTTCACTTCTAACTTTGTTTTAAGTAACTTCATTCGCGTCTAAAGTGAAGGCTCGTAAACAATCTAAACAAGTCATTTCTAACACACCGCTACACCCCCCAAAAACTTTCCAGACCAACCCACCGGCCCGTCCCACCGTACACAGAGGTTCTGATTATTTTTGGAGACCACTGCTTATTTCTCGTTGCCACATTTCATTGTTGCCTAGATATGAACGCGCGAGTTGCGCTGCTAAACACATAAATGAATCTCCAAATTCGGCATCGAGGTAGGAAAATGTTAGGAGGGTACATTGCGCAGTGCGATTAAAAGAAAGAAGGAATAGTTGTAGACCACCCATGCATACGCCAAGGTTCACGTGCCTCCCCTTTTCCCGTTAGGGCAGGGGCTCCTGATTTTTTTTTAAATACAGATTCATTGTAAGCTAGCCCACTTCTCGTGGCTTCTATGACCGTCGTTCGCTTATCCCTCTATGAAACCGTGACCACATCGTATCAGCGATAAAGCATCAGAACCCGCGTTTGACTTGTCTGCACCAAAAACCGGATCGACTGCACAGAACTACGAATGCAGTGCTCGCTTGTATAAGGAGACGCGGTAAAAAGACAGGGATAGACGATGAAAAAAAAAGGTGCACAGGAAAGAGTGGCGGCCCACTGATTTATTGTCGGCTAGAGGTCGCCAGTATGGAGTGGTGCGGCAAACCGTGTCTGGCGGGAAGGAAGGGCAGAATCCGGGAGAGAGTGTAGAAAAAACAAGTAATGTTACAAGCGGCATCGCGGGGGCAAAGTTCCCGCCGCCACCGCGGGACGAAGTTGGGGAAAGGGAAGGTCATAGGGAGCTTTTGGGGAAGGAGGAGTGGAATTTTGGGGGAAGGAAGCGGTTGCTCGGGGAACCTGCGGGGTAAAAAAAGGGGAGTAAATTGAGGATTCCAAAAAATAAAGACGCGAGAGACCGTAGTCGGGTGGGTGGAGAGATTGCGGTGCAAAAGGAGGAGGCTCCCAGTTTGGGGAGCGAGGGAATGAGGGAGGAGAAACGATGCAGAAAAATGAAGAGACCCTGTTTGCCTCGGTGGCAAAACTGCTTGCTTCCTTTTCATGCCGCGGAGGCGGGAAGGAATGCAACCTGGCCTAGACGATGGTTTCGAGTAAAAAATATATTTATAAAAAAAAGAGGGAGAGAGGAATAAAAACGGGGAGCTGCGCAATGCGGCTGCTCTCCCGGTGCGGAGCGAATTGGTGTGATTTTATTATTATTTTTTTCGGGTTGTTCAACCCGGCGACCCGACAGCGCCAACAACGACGAAAGACCTCGCCGGGCGAGAGATCCCGTGTATAGGGGATGCCGGAGGTGAATAAGGGAGAGGAGGGGAAGAGGAATTGCTATTCCGAAGGCGTCAGCGTTTCCTACCACTCTCTTTTGTGTGCCCCCTCTTCTTCTTATCTTCGTTTTTGCTTACGCAGTCTGTCTAGACGTACATACAAGGCGGTGTTCTCGTAGCTTTCTTCATTCCATTTTCCGCCATTTTTCCTTTTTGTACTTGTTTTCGTCTAAGCTCCAGCGCTCGCGGCGTCTCGCAAGTGTCGCTGTTTTCTGCTTACTCCGCAATGTTTCCTCACTGGGCAGTGCGCTGTGGTCTGCTGAATGCGTTGAGAGTGAACGTCGTTCGCATGGTTGCGGCATCGGCTAGCCGACTGCAACGATCTCGGTACGCGCTACGCATTTCGCGTGTCTTATCGGTGAGCTAGAAGACACTCAGAAGTGCTGGCCAGTCTTGGCTACCGCTGGAGCCGTTTACCCTCACCTTGCTGGAGTGTGAAGGTCGTCAATGAATTTTTACCGTGTTTTCTCGAGTCGATAATACAACGGGTGATAACTTAACTTACTAATGTCAAGCTTTGGGCTAGTTGGGTCTGCATAGTAATATCGAAACAATGGGACTTCTTCAGACGGGAACAAAGCAAAAGCCAACCACATGGACAAGTGATGATCTAACCTTCTATTCATGTTGCTAGGTTAACTTCTGCTAAACGTGTGTGCGTCGTCTCCACTTCTGACCGTCGAATACACTGCCACCCATCGGCTGAACCACACCGCGCATTCCATAAACGTTCCCTGTAATTAGGGGTGCTCATTTTTATTAGCGGTTTCAATATTAATCGGAATGTACTACTCCGGAGTGATGCTCATGAAACAACTGATCATAAGTGCAATCGCCGAGAAACTACGCGAAGCGGTCGTGTACCGACTCTAATACTCCAAGAGAACTCTATGTGGTCTGCAACCGCGAAGATGCAGGGCGTGCCAACGCCACTATTTTACTGCGTATGGAAGCGTTTCAGTAGAACGGTCAGAAATGTTTCAAGCAATTTGCAATCTCACTCCATTAAGTGAACTAAGATTCCGTATCTAATCTCGAAGGGAAATAATATATTTTAGCTTGCTGTCATACAAATACGAGAGGTGTATCTCTTGCTATACAGCAGCGTTCTGCCTATGACATATCCCCCCCCCCCTTATTTCCCAGTTTATGCCGGAACTTGAGCTGTCATTCATTAACTGTACAGCCTGGCTAATGTTTCTGAATACCTAATTCACTCGTACTATTAAACTTAGGATGAAGGAAAGAAGTGGAAATTTTAAGGGCTCGTTTTTCTTTGCTATACACAATATTAATGACAACCAACAGACAACAATGCCAAGGAAAGTATAGGGGACGTCATTAGTAGTAAAGGTAATGTAAATGTGAAGAAAGAAAAGTGGACGAAAAGATAGCTTGCTGCGGGCAGGGACCGAACCTGCGACCTTCGAATAACGTGTCCGATGCTCTACCAACTGAGCTACCGCGGCGGCCATCCCCCGTCCACTTTATGGGGTATATATGTGTATTTAAACGTGGGAGCGTCAGTCAGCGCCGCCAGTATCCATGACGGCGAGTGTGGAGCACTCTTTTTCTGTCTGTTGGCGTCACGTAGCACGTGGCGAGTCAAATGCTCCAAGCTGGTGAAATAAAACGGTGCATCCCAAAAGACGCCTCTCATTGCCCTGATGCTGTTACGTGGTGTTAAAGACGATCAATCAATCAATAATAATTCAATTCGCCGTGCTTTCTTTCTCCCTTCTTCTTAATTTTACGTTTATACGTTTCGTTTATACCCACCAGAGCGCCACTTGTGTAGTTCACGCTTGTTAATGAATAATTTCACGCGAAAAAAAGTTCGACACTGGCGTAGCCAGGGGTGACGTTGGGGGGGGGGGGTTGAACCTCCGTAAAGATGTTCAATTTCGCATGTGTATATACACACGCGCACACACAAACGCACGCACAAACATTCATAAAATATGGTTGAAACCACCACCTCCTCCTCCCCCCCCCCCTCCCTGGCAAAAAAAAAAAATTCTGGTTTCGCCCCTGAACATCAAGGTGCCAGGCATGCGCATATATGGTAATCTACTGCGTATTTCAGCAATCTCGCCTCTACTTGAACGCTTCTATAGTAAGTACACTGCGTACAATATATAAATTTCTTAAGAAGCTCGAAAAAGGTATTGGAAACTGCGCGCGTCGCTCTGACATTAAGTCGGCAGTAAAGAAATTGATTGAACTATCGAATCAGGAACGTGATCTGAAGCTGCAAAATCTCGGACTGATGCAAGGTCGCGGTTTTATAGTCTGCGTATCCGGAAGGATTCGGAATTGGTTGTCGAGATTGCAACAGCGCGCTATTAAAACGGCACCGAACTGAAATGAGGCGCACGCGAACGTCACAGAATTTTTTTTTCTTTCATTTTTTTTTCTTTTGTGTCATTTATTCCCTGTTCTCAGCGCTGTTGCAAGATCGAAAACTGACGCTCCTAGATAAGATTGCCGTAACATAATACAATTTCATGTTTTCCTTTCATAGACGGAACGAAATTTGCATGGTAGAAGATAGGAAAAGAGATATTCCCATTTTAAGATATGTGGGGCTTTATGGTGGAAGCGCCGGTGACATTTGCTCATATGAACATCGTCTCGAAAATATTGTGGTTGTGTTTGTAATTCATCTTAGTAACTTGCTTCAGAGCAAAGCCTAATAACGCAGTCCCTTGCGCATGCGCCTTTGACGACTCAAAGGCGATAGCCATCCTCTTCTTTTGTTTTTTCTTAGTTGATTGTATTGATTTTCGCCCAATTAATGTTTTCGTGTTGCACCCCTGAAGGCGAGATCCAAGCGTCCTCCAAGTTTTAATGGGAATTTCACTGTAGACGTTCTGTAAGGGATAATGATGCATATTTTGACTTCGGAAGGGACAATATATCACGAGGAATGACGTCACAGTTGCAGACGTTGACTAGGCGAATTCTTTGGAAGGGAGCTGATCACTTTCCTTATAGCAGAGGTCCCACTGGTCTCGCTATTCGTGTGGTGTTTCAAAAAAAAAAAAAAAAAGGCATGCCAGTAAGGCATAAGCGAAGCCAACCCTTACAAATCAGTACACGAGGGAGCCGCGGTCATTAAAATGTCGATCCGGATCTGTGGAACTTTGTCGCATCCTCCATTTCTATCGTCTATTGGCGCCACGACCAGCCCATATTACCACGGGGCCCCGGTTCAAGTTCCGAGGAATCGAATTATCCGAGAAGACGACCATCCTTTTCTGAGTACGTAGTCAAAGGAACGCTGCTGCGGCGCGGTCAACCCGCGGCCGCTGTTGAATAATGTAATCCTCATGAATATTCCACCGCGGTTGTCACGCCTTTCAGTGAGAAAAAAAAGAAAGCTCATCGTTATTCCCCCCCCCCCCCTTGGTTGACCAACCCGCTCGTTTTAGTGGTTTACGCGACGTTATTGGATGTTCTTGTATTTATTCGGGCGTCCGACTTTACGGCCCTGGTGTGAGCGAGGCCACAGGGCAAGGGACTGCGCCCGGAGTGCGAAGATTCGAAAGTTACATCAGCCTCGTTTCGTTTGTTTTGTCTCTTTCGGTGGCTAGGCTTGGATTCGTGCCACTCTTTATATCCGCGAACGTGATGCCGGAGAGTAGTGACGCAGCATGAGGGAACAAGCCCAGAATGCATGTTCCGAGTCTGGCGTTGGAAACTGAGAATTAATTCTTTAAGGCTTGATCTCAATCCTCCAACTATCGACACTAGAGAGGTCATCTGTAGTGTCGTTAGAAAGATAATCTAAGTTATCATTCCAAGGAATAGGTCAGTGTTACACACTTAGGAACACGTATTTTTTTATTATTCAGCTATAAGAAGTGATGATTCACGACGAATGTGAATTCCGGTTTCTTTTAAAAGCGCTTCGTTTCCTCTTTAACTATTCAATGTGTATTCTGCCGAAGACTAGACTTTTGGCATAGAGTTTTAATCCTGGGCCATGCATCCAGGCTTCATTAATAATCTGCTTGACCTCTCAAATCTCGTGTCTCGTACGATTCAGTTGCCCACTGTGCGCCTCCCAGCATTTCTTGTGTCTCTGGGGCAATAGCTGCCAAAACACCCGTGTACCAGGTGGTCAGAATTAGACCGCATTCTCTCAAAATATACAGCGTCATGACACTCAAAACTCAGAGGGTGCCTTATGCACTCCCCTAAGACGACTTGAAGGCGTAAGCCATCTTCTTCTTCCTCTCAGTCGATGTATTCATCTTGCCCCGCCACCCACCGAAAGCTTTGCGCACCTAACGTAGTCTTGCACTGCCTCCGGGATCGGAGACGCCTCGCTTGGTTTTGCACTGCCTCCGTGATCGGCCCACCTTTGACCGAAGTACAATGTCATGTGGTGACGTCATCATGTGACGTTACGTCACGTGGCGTCATAATGGCGTCACGGATTTTGCCGATATGTGACGTCATGATGACGTCGTCACGTGATGATGATTTTTCGCATCACTCGTCGCCGACGCCGCTGGACACCGCCGACGCGGGACGCCGACGGTCAGTTTTCGCGTTTGATGAGGCATCTTTCGCTTTGATAAACGTTTTTACCAACCAAGGTTCATAACCGCGTCGTCGCGTTGGCCCATAAAAAATTTCAGAATTTATTTGCTAGTCTCCTCCGCCAATATTCATATCGCCTCGCTGCTGCAGCGCCAGTCGTGCTTTTGTCGTGGGGTAAACTAAACAAGGGTGTCATTGCAGGCTGGTCGGTACTTCATCGTCTGGTTGTAGCGCCAACAATGTTAGGAAAGTGAGGCGACAGGAAACAGACGACGGGAGAGATGTAAAAAAAAACAAAAAAAAAAACAGAATGAGATGTTTTCGAAGCCTACGTCATCAGCAAGGTGCGTTGCAAATGCATCAGCGAACCTTCTGTTGACTTATCCGCAAGTGAGACAGACTATCCGGACAGTTCTTTGGGTGCGCGGTTGTGTTATCCGTTCATTCTTATGTGGCGGTTTTGTCGGCACCACGTAGTGTTTTTCGTAGCTTTGTATTTGCAATCGACCTGAAATAAAGCTTAGTTGCACCTATTTCCTGTTGTCTAACTTTCGTAACTATGTTACTGGTACATACAACCAGATCTTGCGGTCTGTCGCGGTTTCCGGACTTCAGGTTTCTTTCAGTATACGTTACTACACGTCCGATAGTTCCTTAGCCTCAACGGATTCGCGTTCGCTCGAGACCCTCGTGCTGCCTTTGCAAGTCGGGAAGCTATTATCGCCATGAGGTCCACGCAGTGTGCAGTATACAGGGCTGAAAAATAAGGACAAGGTGGCCGCCTCGATCGGTTTTAACCACAGCTCAGCGAAACTCCATGCACTTTACCTCGTAGGATAAGTGCCCGAACGCGTAGCCCTTGACGCGATCCGTCATGGGCACATTTGAAGGGGAAGACAGGCTCGAGCCTTTCTGGACATTGCCGTACAGTGCCTGAGACGCGTCGCAAGTCATGCGCGACAGTGACAAGGCCCGCTTCGATCGCAAATTGCTTTCGCTTGTCTGCGGCCGCCTCTGCAGCTGGCGAGCTCTCGGCGAAGTTAGTCGGGCGCGAGGAGGAACGCTAGCGACACTATAGCGTTGAATAAGTGACACTGAAGAAGAAGAAGCGTCGAGAACAAAAAACATGGCTGCTGAAGGCAAGGAGCGTTCACTCGGCTATGACAATCAATGCACACGTTCCCTTTCTTTACTCGCCGTGTGTTGCAATGTAGTGCTCCGGTTTGCGCAATGTGCCTCGTTTCTTGGTGTGTGTGCGTGTTTGTGCGCAATGCATCTCGCTTCGTTGTATGTATGTGTGTGCGCGCACGCGCAATGTGCCTTGCTTTTCTCTCTCTCTCTCTGCGTGTGTGTGCAATGTACCTCGTTCTTTTTGTGCGTGTGTGTGTGTGTGTGTGTGTGTGTGTGCGTGCGTGCGTGCGTGCGTGCGTGCGTGCGTGCGTGCGTGTGTGTGTTATACTAGCTTCTTTAGAGGACAGCGCAAGATGCTAACGTTCTATATCACTATTGAAGCATTGCAAGGGCAAAGGCGATTGAGAGAAAGAAACGCTCCGGACCAGCAAGAGATCAAAACAAAAAGAAAAGATATCTAAGACAGCGCGTCGTTCATCGGACCATGCCGCGGGGGACGCCCGACTTTTACGACTCGCGAAAGGGTGGCAGCAAGCAGCTATATAAGGCTAGATATACTGGCAACTCGAGATGCGGGGTAGGTGACGGGGGACAGATACTCTTGGATTTCGGAGCACGGCATCCATATGCTCTCGAACCATGTCGGTTCCTTTTTCTTCTCTCAATGTCGTTGGCAGAACCCACTGCATTTTCTTTTGTATGCCGCCGTTGCCCTTTATCATCCGCCATACCAGAGGTGCAGCGGCCGCTAGCAGTCTATCTTTATACTTGGCTGTCGCGGGCAGTCGACAACGAGGTTGTCTCACAACCTAAGCGGTTACAGCAAATAGCTCCACTTTGCAAGAAGCTGGGGCTGAGATTCAGTGTCGTCTCCGCAAGTAGTGTTTAATTAAAGGAGTTCTGACACGAAATTAAAAAAAAAAAAAGCCGGGCGCCGTTCGCACTAGTGGCACAGCAGAGCTGATTGGTTCCTAGCTGGTCCTGGTCACACGAAGTGATATGCCAAGTTATTAGAAGTAATGCCACGGTATGCCAAATTCCATTCGAGTCCAGCACAGTAGCCTCTCGCCGGTTCGGCCGTACGTCCTGGACTACATTAAACGAGTCGAGTCAAGCAGTCTCGTTTGGCAGTGCGCCGCGTTTCCCGGTAAGCGGCTTCCCCATCGGCAATGCGAACTTTCTTCGGTCTCCCCATGTCTGCATCTGGCGCCGCCTTCACGCGCCGGCTTTATACAGAACGAAGGAGCGCATGCGCAGTTGGCCGTGACGTCATGTCCTGGCGCGACGGAGCGGTTGCGCGCGCTGTCCAGGCAGGCGGGCTGGTGGTGAAGCAGTGTATGGGCTAGGGAAGCAGGCGCACAGCTGTGCAACCGGTCATCGCGGCACGGAGTATTTTGTCCACGTTGGACCGATTACGGCCGGCTTAAACAGCACCTCTGCTAAAAAAAAAATCAGATTACGGCTGTAAATAGGAACACTGGTGTCGGATAACCCCAAAACGAGTATAGTGGTGCCTAATATGTTTTTATTCCACTACCTTACCATTAAACACTTTCGGATTGGATGTCGACGTGGCGATTTTACAGTGACGTGTTAACGGAGTCTGACGTACGTCTAAGTCACGTGGGGACAGCAACTCGTGACGTCCTTACAGCGGCATCGGTCATGTGCTGTCAGCTGTACGTAAGCAACGATGAGTGATTTGTCGTCAGGTGACTCCGGACAGCGATTTCATAGGTTTCAACCGCACGCAGGACGCAGAGTTCGCACACCTAGCGAACTGTGTTAAATCGTCACGATAATGTACATTGCGGTGGGCCTGGCTCGCAGATGCTGGGGGACGAAAACTTTATAATCGAACTGAAAGTACTTTATGTGTGTTTCCTGGTGCCGGTGTGTTGAGAGCGTTAACATTACAAGCCAAGTAAACGCAAAATGTGCCTTTTTGCGATGACTCAAAATCGTCACTACTCCTTTAAGGTCATAGTAAACCAACAAAAATTGTATATAATCTCAACAATGATTTGTATTGGCAATTTGGTATAGCCGCGGTCTGCAAAGCTCCGTTCGAGTTACAATTGTATAATCTTTATTTTCTGTTTGATCACTTCGGCACTGCACTTGTTCGGAGCTCGCAGCGAGAGTTTGACGACCATCACGCTCTTCTGCGCCGGCTCATATGGAAGAGGTAGCCACCATCTCTGTGCCGCACGTCTTCTATAGTTCACTGCCACCGCGGCGTTGTGCTCCCTTCTTCATTGGTAGCAGAAATAAGCGTCTTTACGAACATCATGCCCACTATCTCCGAGAGAACAGCTACTTAGGACTACATTCACTTTTAGCTCACCGTAAGGAAACAAAAAAACAACTACCGAAACAGTAGCGCGTTCGCTCAAAAGATGGCGCGCAAACACGTATACAGAGCTGCACCTAAAACATATTTTTTTCGCATATTTTTTAGGTCGCATCTTCTGGCGAAACAAGCAGCTCAACGGCTGGGGCGCGCCTGAGTGCTCGATACGCCACGCACCGCTGGTAGCAACAAACCTATAGGGACTTCGGATCCATACTTACCGACAGACAGAATCTGGGCTTTACAGCAATGGCGCGGGGAATGCGCACCGCAGGCGGGAAAAAGCGCTAGACGAGAAAAAAAATCGAAAAGAAATGAAATCGACACAACGGCGAGGGAAAACTAGATGGATGAGAGAGAGAGTGAATGACAGTCTTACGCCTCCTGACAAACACGGCAACAAAAGATGTACGGATGGCCGGACATACCGCTATACACCAAAATACTTTTCACTTTGGTTTCTCTATGTCTCTATTTTCTTCGGTATCCGTATGAAATGCCCCTTGTACGGATGGCAGCTGCAGGAACGGGAACGACCACTGTGGTTACGAAAAGAAAGCCAAAAAACCTGGGTGGTGGGGAAGAAGGGGGAGGACGGAAAAAGGGGAGAGGATTTGGGGAGAGGGATAAAAGGGGATATTTAGGATAAAGAGTGACTCGAACTGCTTCGAACGGCTGTTTCCAGTCGATCCGGCTAAAAGAGGGAAAAAAAGAGGAAAAAGACGGAACCAACGGACAAGCAATGGATTGCGGAGACAAGCAGCTCGTTTTTGAAACCGAAAACAGGGAACGGACGAAAGGACGATGCGACAGAACGAAAATGACAACAAGAAAATACGGGAAATGGCCGGGGATGTATGTACGAAAGCTTAGGGAGTGAAAGGGAAAAAAAGTATAGGATGTAGGGAGGATCTGGACGGAGACCGTGCGGCCCCCCTCCACGAGGCTTTGTCGTGTAGTACACACGCACTCGAAATGTCGTAGGCGGAAGCCGAAAGTGCGTCGAAACCGCACAAAACCTTTCGCCGCTGTTTTGTTGTGGACGGCATCGATACCGCTGTCGGTTATTGGAAACGCAGAGGCGGGTCGCCTCCGTGCTTGCTGGCAGCGGCGCGACTGGTGGGACGGCGTTGTCAGTGAGCGCTGCTGGCCTTCGACAGCTGAAAGGGTGTTGTCCAACGACGGGCGAACTGAGTGGCTGGAGTCGATGAGATAGGACGAAGACGATCAGCGCACTATTTAATGTGAAGGCGTTCTTGAAAGCCTTGTAAATGTGGGGTTGAGAGAAAGAGAGAGAAGGATAAGGGATAGAGAGGGAGGTTAACCAGACGGGAGTTTCCGATTTGCTACCCTGTACTAGGGAAGGTGGAAAGGGGTGTAAAAGAATGGAACAGAAGACGAAGAGTCTGTGACGACACGGCAAAGTCACGACTATGGCACCGTCCACTTACGAGGCACGAACATTGTCAGTGAATAGTCACGATTTGTCGTTCAGTCCGGTTTCTCGAAGAAACCGCAACAACGCCTTCAAAGCGGCTCGCGTTGAATACCGGGTAGGCCCATGGGCGTCAGCAAAGGGGTGCATAAGGGGCACCGTGAAAGCAACTTGCACAGATAAAACCAACCCGCAGAGTGATCGAGCTAAATATATAAACATAAAGCAGCTGCTTGTGAGCTGTAAAGCTTAACTATTGTCAACAGCAACATGTCTACACTCTGCTCCTTTCTTCACTGGTACAATCTAAGAAAAAAGAGTCATTTGACTCTTTTCGGAGAGTCCTGACTTGCCACGTACATGACTATCTTTAAGGAGGCACGTCAACTCTCTTTGGGGGTCCATTATACTCTCCGAAGAGAGTATAATGATCATTATACTCTCTTCAGAGAGTATAATGGACCCCCAAAGAGAGTTGACGTGCCTCCTTAAAGAGAGTCATGTACGTGGCAGGTCAGGACTCTCTGAAGAGAGTCAAATGACTCTTCTTTTTTCTTAGAGTGTAGGAATCTCGCGCTCACTTTTTCATGCGCAGCAGTAAAAGAATGTTATAGTAACGTACACTTGTACTTGTAGCAGAGTAAATTATCAAAGTAGTATAGTAAAGGTATAACCTATGGGACGGGAAATGGAATGTACACAGGCACGGCAGTACCCAATAATGGCGACATTCACTCCGCACGCTATCTTTAAAGGAGATATGGGTCCCTACACTCATTCCTTGGCTCGTAAAGAAGAAAACAAGCAAGAAAAGTTGTTACCACGTCCAACGTTTTCTCTTTCGATGACGTTTTTGTAATGCAGTGTACCACGCAGTAAAACCCAATATTCCATGCACATCCGGAACTGCGTTTGAAATCTTGATTCATATATCGTAATTCTTACTTTTCGCGTTATTCTGGTTATGTCCCTTCTTATATATATAGGTCTGCTACAGCCGACCCTATCGTTGGTGCGTGGCCCAGGCATTTTTTTTTACATTTTATATCAGAAAATGGCACAAATATAAGAGACCACGACTTGTATGTAGGCACGGAGACAAGATTTTATTTTATCCTCTTGTAATGCCCCTCGGGCACTTTCTATTGTAAACTGGTTGACATTAAACGAATGTTACGAAACACGCCGAAGACACCCCCGTCTTCCAGTGCCATTAATAATGTCTTCGGTGGACAAATTCTTGTGTCCGTACACTGTGGTCCTTGTCTGGAAATAAAGACAAATAAGGCAGAAATGGGCGAGACATATGATCAAGCAGTCCGCCTTAGAAACCAAAAATAAAAGGGGAAAGAAGTGATAAGTGCGAAAACATGGGATCTTTGCGTTACCCTTTAGGCCGAAAGGCGAGCGAAATGGCGTATGAAAGAACGAAAAAGAATACGAAGGAAACAACTCGATGTAGTTTAAGTAACGCGGCGCGATGGAGTGTACAGTTTAAAAAAAATGAAAAGACAGTTAATGAAACAGACCAACACGAGTGATGCGATGTGGTTCAGATCAGTCAGCTGAGCTTATTGAAGTACAAAATAGAGAAAAAGCCGAAAAAACTATTAAGGAATAAAAATAAAAAGGAGAGCTGTTTTGAACCCGCTGTAGTTGCAAACTTGCGGAGCCCCTGCAAACAATGCACCTCATAGCCTCAAACGCATTGTTGTTGTTGTTTTCTTTTCTTTTTCGAAAAATTGAACCACAAACCGAGCTACTTTTTTTACCCTTGTGGTCATTCACGTTTGCTCCGGAGCCACCTGCACAGTTTCTTTGGGACCAAATACAGCAACAAGAAGAGTGCGAAAGAGGATAGGTCTGTAGAAGAAATTCTACGAAAGATATCTCAGAGAAATTTGCCGTGCTATAGAAAAGGTCGAGCAAACAAGGTTCCATTATATACTCCCTCCATAACATCTTGTTTGTATGCATCTGCGTTGCCTGGTGCGTCGTCTCATTCTGCTGTGGTCGCATGCGGTGATCGCGATTTTCATGCGCCCAAGTTTTACTTGTCTGTGTACAATGGAACAGTCAGAACAACGATTGTTCTGATGCACATTCTATGTTCTCTTGTACATTGCATTGTTCCATGATCTATTGTATTGTTTGTGATGACGAACTACAAAACTTAACCATAATATGGCCTCAGCGGCGTAAGTTCTACACCCTTAAGAAAAACACCAATAAGAGTCATTTGACTCTGTTTTTTTTTTTTTTGTGAGCCTTCACTTGCCTCGGATATGGCTCTGTTTAATAGAACGCGTGAACTCTCTTTGGAGGTCACTGTACTCTCGTCGGAGAGTCGTGGGACACAAAAACGCCAGGCCTGCGCTGAAACCGCAGCACAGTCACAGCGAAAGCTGGAAGAGCGGCGTTTCTAGAGACCGTTAAGCTCTCTTGGGGCCACAATACAAGTACACTAGAGAGGTACCCACTACGCTTTAAATCATAATTTTTGTGAAGTTAGGAAGCACCTGCTAAGCCATTATTCGTCATTCTGCGAAGAAGCGAGGCACCAGCTACACGTCTGTAAGGCATTATGTGCACTTTGTTGACGCGACGACTGATGACGATGAAGAATTATGGCTCAGCCCTTTGTAATGGGTTAGAATCTTTAAACGGCCCACCAGTTATGTAATTTGCATTGGGTGACGCCCGGTCGCTATTTCCCTCTCCCGTCATGCTGTATAACATACGTTGACGTGGGAGAGAGACGGGGGGGGGGGGGGGAGGCGAAGAACTTTACTGAGACTCCGAGGAAATGGATCATGCGCTTATGGGGCTTCCTTGGCAACCAATACAAGTGCACTCTCGAGGAATCCCACTACGGTATAAATCATTGTAATTTTACTGAGACCCCGAGGAAGTTGATCATGCGCTTATGGGCTTCCTTGGCAACCAATACAAGTGCGCTTGCGAGGAACCCACTACGCTTTAAATCATTGTAATTTTTGAGAAGTAGGGCAGCAGGCACTGTGCCATTTTTCGTCATTCTACGGAGAGAGTTGGTACCTGCTAAACCCATGTAAGGCATTATGAGCGCTTTGTTGATGCTGTGCCTGATGACGACGAAGAATTATGGCAGAGTCCTTTGTAATGGGTTGGAAGCATTCAACAACCTACTCGTTGCGCAATTCGCATTGTGTGACGCCTAGTTACAGATTTCGCGTTGTGCGACGCATGGTGCTTATTTACTCTTCTACCACGCTACATTGCATATGCTAATGTGGTTCCTTCCCGACATGAAGCCTGTATAGGACCTTTTTGCAAAGTAGTTTCAAGCACCGGCATGGCTCAGAGGTTGAATACTGGGCTCCCACGCAGAGGGCCCAGGTTCGAACCTCGTTCCATCCTGGAATTTTTCTTATTTCGTTTTTTTTTCTTATTTCGAGCGATACTGGTTACGGACACCGGCGGCGGCGGCGGCGGTGGCGGCAGCGGCGGCGGACAACTACGGCGCCAAAAACGGCCGGTGAAATGATCTCATAACAGCTTTCGCTGTAAAAGAGAGTGAAGGTGTCTCCTAAAAGAGAGTCATGTACGTGCCAAGTCGGGACCACGTAGTATGTACCTTACACCGGAGCCAGGATTCACCGAATATAGTAACACATACTCTTTTCTTTTTCTTTCCCCTTAGAGTAATGCAAAAGCTTCAGAGACGATGCTTGACTCATAATCTCTCTCTCTCTCTCTGTAGTTTTTTTGTAAGGTACTCTTTTATTTGCCGGACCGTTGCTGAAAGGAATAACTGGTCAAAGCCGCAGAAGCTCCGAGTCCACGTTGCGACAACAGCGCTCGCATTGTTCGAGCCGTCGAAACAGTCTGCCTGACTGAACAGTGTGGAACGCTATTCAACTTCTGTGTTATTACGTTTATGTGGATTCCCTCCCAGTCGCACACTCCTCTAGTGTCGTTCGGGAGCTCACTTTTTAGGCTTAGCTAGTCGAACTTCATATTGCTGTTTGCTGTGACTATTGTGCAGCGGACAGCTGGAATTGACGCGATGCCAACGAAACGAGTAGAGATATACTACAGAGACTTTTAGACAAAAGACGGCTTCGTGTTTTCTCGACTGTTGTCATGTTGTGAACAGCTGTTGATCCTCCAGCAAGAGGTCAACACAGGCTGAAATCGGCCAGGCTTACTCTTTTGCAGACTTCACTCGATTCGGCAGGCCTTTCGAGGACTTGTTTAAGACTAAGCGTTTAAATGGCGCGGTTTGCAGAGTTCTGGCAGCGTTTAGTTGCTGAAATTAATCGGTGTTTGTTTGCTTGTTTGTTTTACGTCCATGTCGTACAGATGGGGACACCCGGTTTATTATTGATGTAACCGCATATGAATTCGCCAAATGCATTTTGCGAAGACAGCGATGTAGGGATAGTTGGCATGACTCCATAAAAGAAAAACTTATTGGTGTCAAAGTTTAGGAGACGGGTTTGAGCTAGAGGGAACGTGACGCTCAGAGGAAACGCGACTCGTTGAGACGAGAGGCAACGCGACGCGCAGAGGAAACTGCGACGCGTTGAGACGAGAGGCAACGCAACGCGACGCGTTTGCCCATTTCTCCGCGACGCGGTGTTACGCAATCGTGGTTACAGTGAACGTTTTCGGTCACTGATTCAGGTTTGTTCACGTTTGCGTGGGCGCGTGTACACTGTCCTTCTTTAATTAGTAAACTGTTGTTGTTAGCAGTGGCGTAGTCCGTGTGCGTTTTAGGCTGATGATAATCCTAGGTGGCAACTTACTCCTAAAAAGTCATTAAATTATATTGTCAATTACTTTTCTAAATTAACAAAATGTAATTAAATTTCATTTCAAATTGCAGATTGCCAAAAGTAATGACATTACATGCTATTTCATTTGAAAAGTAATGCCATTAATTTGAAGTTACTTTAACAAAGGTTCATCTTTCATGGACAATTCATGTAGTACACTTTGTACAGCACATATACATTGGAATCTCAGAGATCTTAGTTCAACTTTCCACGCTTCACTTCTGGAACTCAGATTAACTTCTCTTCGTTATTTTTTGTTGATTTTTCGTGGTCAATCTTCGATGCCGTAAGGGAAGTGAGCAGACTATATTTGAGTTAAAAGTAAATGGAAAAGTAACGAGCATTTTTTTTTTTCAAGTACGCGCTTTAGGTAATTCATTACATTACTAAATTAGCAGCCCACAAAAGTTATCGATTACATCACTAATTACAGCAAAAAGTACTACTTACTGTAATTTCATTACCGCCAAGCCTGCCGATAATCCCATCATCCTCGTTTCACAGTGTGATTGATTTCGTATTCCTAATGGTATTTCTTTGTTATTTTGTGCAGGACGAAAATCGGCGCTGCTGGTAGCGCTTCGTTTGCCACCTGGCGGGAATTGCCTGACAGGCAAGAGCGGTGAGTGGTGCAACTTTTATTCTGTAACTGGCACTCATTCGCGGCCTCTGTGCCTCAGTGGGCGCATTATGAATGTTGCAACGAAATGTGTCGTCCTTCTCGCTATTTGTTTGCTCTATACTCTTAACATCTACTCCCTGCTCTAAAAAGGATAACAATTCTGCATCGTGAGAACCAGGTGATGAGGTAATGTCAAAACTCGGTTCATGGCAATCTGTACAGCACCATGGTTGTTACAACGGTGGGTTCTCATGCAGTGTTTTCACTTTGACTAGCATGCATATTTTTTCGCTGGGACCCGTCTTCTATAATCTTCTATAGACCCAGAGTGTGTTTAGGTTTCAAATCGGCCCTCA
Organism: Rhipicephalus sanguineus; assembly: GCF_013339695.2. NCBI lineage: Eukaryota > Metazoa > Arthropoda > Arachnida > Ixodida > Ixodidae > Rhipicephalus > Rhipicephalus sanguineus. Next base: position 50,701,633 of record NC_051185.1, on the reverse strand, counting down.
TTGCAGAAGGAAACGTCCCGGACGTTAGAATTTCACTCTTGGTGAAATATAAGGGTTAGGTGCTGAAGGCATCGTCTAGAGACGAAAAATAGCCGTCTGCGCACATTACATTCCGCTTAAATTTAAAAAAAAAAGGATCGTTGGCTGCGCGTTCGCTACGAGTTTAAGATGGCAGATGACATCGTAATCTGGCTTGCTGAATGTGCTTTCCTAATTTTCGTGAGAACTTGCAGAACTCAAAACCTTCCTTGCTGGCACTTTTTCACATTACGTGACCATACAATGACCCACACAAAGTTGACGTCAATTTTCATAAAGACCGACATGAATGATCTGTTTAATCCTCTTCGATTTAGCTCCTGATGTATGTGACTTTATACCCTGGACGATTATCTTAACGAATCTCTTCTGAGCTGACCTCGAACAGTTAAGGCTGCCGTCGGACTGAGGTGGTTAAGTCACACGTTCGCTTCAATCCCTCTGAAATTTCGTTCAGAAACAATTACATAGAATGTGTGCGAGGGCATTAAGTCAGATACGTGCGGCTGTGCACCGCATTGGTTCAACGTTGCCCGATTCAACGTTGCTTCAACGTTGCCCGATTTTTAAAATATCGGTGCACGATCTCACAGGCATTCGTGTCGTTACAGGCGAGTAAGAGCTGTATAGTATACATGTTTCGAAAACCACTAGATGACATAAAAATTCTGAATCCATTGCAAACGTGGAACCCTCCGCGCAGTTCTTGCGCGTTCATGTCACTATTAGTGCAAATACGAGCTATTTTTACCCCATGAAACAAGAGAAAGCTATCATTTTGTCGACCGTGCGTGTGAGTCGCGCACGTTTCTGGCATCTAACCTGGAAAGCCAAGCAAAAATGTTTACGTTTGTAACATGCCAGTCGCTGATGACAAACGACTTGGAAATGAATGAAGGTCTCAAGAGGAGACACCTCCGCCAGATCTGGGGTTCCACAAAACACTTTCCCCGCTGCTTAATATTTTTTTACAGTTCACTTTCTTCACTTGGCATTGTTGTTGGAGTATTGGGGACGGTGTAACAATGCACAAGTACACGTACATACAATTCATAAAAATAACACGCCATTATCGCATTAAAATGTCGTACGTGCCAACAAACAGACGAACAGGGCAACTTTATTTAACTCTAAATACGCCATTCAACTACTTCTGTAATATCTTCGTTTTTCAGGCTTGTGGGGTTTGTGTTTGTAGGTCTCACGTTCTGTTTGTCCTTACTCGAAGGAGTTATGGAACCTTCCGAGCTTGTCGCAGCTGCTAAATTAACACGTTACTGTCTCTTGTTTACGGTCTGCGTAGCGGAAGTCACAAGACACTCCCTTTTAAGCGGCTCCTACGAGCGCCTGCAGCAAAATGCGCTCTCCCCAAGCGCCTACGCACCGCTGAGCGGCGCGCGTTCTCCCACTTTTAATAACCAACGCGCGCTCAGCCTGCGTCCAAACGACGCACAGCCTGCGTCGCGCGACACCCACCCTTCATCCCTCTTTTTTACGTAACACCGCGCGAATTGGATCAGCTGCGAGTAATTTCCCGACCACCCACCCACCAAACGACCCCCCTTCATTAAGCGAAATTCGTCGCTTCACACGCTGTACACACGCGCGGAGGGAAAAGGCAAAGAAGCAAGCGAAAAGAAGGCGTCTGCGGTGGCGAATTAGTCAGGCGAAAAAAATCGCCGCACGTGTGAACGCGGAAAACGCGCTGTTGGTACGCGTAACAAACAGACACGCGCGGAGGGCACGCGAAACGTGGGGAAGGAAACATTATGAGGGGGCGTAGCGTAGCAGGATTGAAGCCAAAATAATGGAAATAAAAATAGAAAGTACATGCCCAACACGTCGTCGCCACGTGAGGGCGCGCGTGCAGTACAGGTAAAGTTACGGCACTACCAGACGAACGAACATATTTGGCCAATACGCTGCGTCTAGGAGGTCACGTGTTGCGCCGACACTGCGAGGAAAAGAGTGAGCAGAATGGCTTTTGGCTTGCCAAGGCTGACTGCTTTACGTAACGTTCGCTTTTTTCCCTGTAGTTTATGTCTTCATCTATGCAAGCTAGCGAGCTCAGACACGCATATTTGTGGGCTTCGTAGTCGCACGCACAGACACACCTACGAAGCGTACACGCACGCATAGCAGGTCTCTCTCACCCCATGGTTGTTCTCTAATGTGCGGGGGGGGGGGGCTGCGTCCCCTACGCACACGCACACGCGCGCACACACACACACACACACACACACACACACACACACACACACACACACACACACACACACACACACACACACACACACACACACACACACACACATACTTACGAAGCGTGCACGCACACATAGGGTCTCTCTCCCTTATGTTCGTTCCCTAATGTACGTGGTTAACGCGTCTCCTGCACACATACACACACACACACCCACACACACACACACACACACGCACGCACACACCAGCGAAGCGTACACGCACACATGGGGTCTCTTTCACCCCTATGTTCGTTTTCTAATGCACGTGTGTGCTGAATACCCTATACATACAAACACGCACACACACGCACGACCTCTTTCTCTCTCTCTTTCTCTCCGGGAACCTTTCTCTAATGCGCGCGTTGCTGGGCGCCGCACTTGTGGTGGCACCGATACTCGAACGGCGTGCGTTTGCGACGGTCGTCTCCGATGCGGAAACGGTGCACGGATGCAGGGGTTCCTGGCTGGTCGTTCGAGGAGTGGATGGCGAGGAGTGGCGCCGGCGTCGTCAGGCCAGGATCGGTGATTAATTTAGGCCTCGCCTCGCGTCCGCCGCAGCACCCGCCTAGGCCTTTTTTTTTCCCTCGGTGCTCCGGGGAAGAGTGGGACGAATAACGCGGATGCAAGCGTTCGCTCGCTCATTAAAACGACCGCACCAAAACGCCCTCCTTTTTCGAAACACCCTGGTGTGCGGAGCGCCTGTGAGTTTGTCTCACCCGCAGTGCAACGGTGTGCTTTGGAGAAGCAAATTGTCGGATACCTGTAGTCGTTGGTTAAGTTAAGAGCGTGCACTGCAGCTCGGGTGCGTTGTTCGGTAAACGCGTCCAGGTCTCCCTCGACGGCTTGTCTAGGTACGCAATATCTTTCAGCTTATGGCTAAGGGCTACCGAACCACGAGGCGCAATTACGCAACAGCCGGTATGCCGGTCAATTAATAGTATGCAAGGTTCAGCACGTGCGCGAATTCAGCTCCACACTGAGTTGGCGCCAGCTGCGCTTCTTGCGGCGCTGCACCATATTAAGGATGCCGAGTACGGCTGTTTCCTGGGAGGGTTGCGCACGGCCGAAAACGCTCCGCTGTTTCTCGGAATCTGTCAGCACCATGTATATGAGAGAAAGATGGTTAAACAAATAGAAAATACGATAACTAGTTGTCGAGAGAGCGAGTGGCGGAAAAGGCGTGGCCTCTGTAGCTTCGCAACGACTTTTCTTGGGAAACACTGACTTCGAAGTTGTTGCTTCAGTGAAACTATTATAATGCAGAAAAAATTAATGTATGCGCCAGTTTGTTCGCGAGTCGTTGCTACGGTGCGTTCGCTGCAGTCTCGTTTTTTTAATAAGAAATTTCCGCTACGCGTGATACGTGATGATTTAGGTCCACTGCGCATGCGCGCGGCTTGTACACTACTGACTACCACTGCAGGCTACTGCGATTTCGTAGCAACAGGGACCAACCGAGAGCGCTCGCTTCGATCCGCGTTTGGTTTTGCTACTTGGCTCTTCGTCTATAACTGCATATAAATCATACATAATTTATGCAGCGGGCGTTCGTTAAGTCCCGTCTCGCCCTGACTGTGAAGCGTTAGCGGCGATGACTTTTAGTTCAATTATTGACTCAATCTGTTTGTTCTGGTGCTAGCCTTCCCCCTTTTCGAAACCCCCAAGCAGGTGACACCGCATCCCAACGTTGATTACGTAAAGTAGACGCGGAATAGCTGAATGAGTTTTCAAATGGCTCACAAGCGCGTACAAGGTAATAGAAAATGCAAATAGATAACTAGCAGTCATCAAAAAGAAATTGAAAGATACAGAGGCGGTGAGTTAGATGCGAAAGTCGAAGTTATGATAACGTCATAATGACGCCACAATTTTTAGCGATACGGGACGTCATTGTGACGTCATATGGTGACGTTATCACGTGGTGACGATATTTTGCATCGATCGTGTTGACGCCGACGCCGACGCGGGACGCCGCCGACACCGACGATCGATACTCGCGTTTCGTGAGGCATCTAGGCTTTCGCCTTAATAAATTTATAAAAGCTACCGCCTTTTACTCGACGCGGTAACCCCGAAAAGCCGGCCGACGTATACGCGCCCGACTGGTTGTCCCCGCTTATCATACAGATGAGGCCCGTGCCTTACGCAAAGGGCCATTCTCTGCGCGTCGCTATCGATTGACAGTCGAGGCTGGGTGAGTGTTCCCCTCCACATACACAAACGCACACAGCCGGGGAGGAGACGGCGGCAGCGTTTCGTTAATAGACGCCCGTCAAGTCCGGACAGCGTACCGCGAGTGTTCGCCGCGATATTTGGACGAGCGACGGGCAAAGTGAAGACGGCCAATGTAAGTGCGAAAAGAGGGATAACACGAAAAACAGAAAAAAAAAAGGAGTGAAAGGCTGCTGGAATTCGAGTGTCGTTGCTACGAGGGTGGAAAGGAAGTTAGGATTCCCTTTTTTTTCGTAGCGAATTCATTTCCTTCGAAACCTCTTGTTCGCCTGTGTATGATTGTAAGTGCTCTCGTATAGCAGGGCACGAAAGACCGTTAGAGGGCGACACTGTAATGTTCTTTTTTTTTTTACATACATATGGTAGAGCGCTCTTCCGCTGAGATATTTTTATTATACCACGCGAAATTATACTTATAGTACCTGAATTCGCGCAGTCTTCGTACATCTTATTTCATACGTTCTAGCGAGGCACGCACCTTGTAGCGCGGTTTGATTGTCTAACACAGTGTGCACACTCCTCACCGGAATGACAACCCCATCATCTCGAAGCGCACCGCAAGTTCTGGATACCTTGGAGCCAGTCCTTGCAAGCCTTCATTAACATCATGGACTGCAGTCTACTTCATCTAAGACAGTCGAAGTCGAACCATCACTCTATGACAGTTCGCAGTTTGATGCGTTCGCGGTATGCGCGGTGAACGCTGCTGTGCGTGCGATCCTATCAGTGTTCTTCTCTTTAGTTCTTCCTGTATCTATTCTTTCACTCCCCTCCCCCCATATAGGGTAGCAAACCTCGTTCAACCCAAATCCTTGGTGCAAACCAAGGATTTGGGTTGCACCCAAATCTGGTTAACCCAAACCTGGTTAACCTCTCTGCCTGTTTCTTCCATTTCTCTCTCTGTAAGTTTTCAAGCACACGTTTTCTTTTATTTTTTTTTTATTTCCGATACGTAACGTGGCGATTGCTCTAGAGTTACGGGCGTAACTATTTAGGAAATGTTGGATACATGACGCGGCGTTTATTCTGTCGAAAGTGGTCCATTTGGAAAATCGCGAAGCTCGTCTGAGGAAGCCGGTGGGGCAGCGAAGTTTAGGCGGACTCGATGATGGCCCAGTACACTCTACACGCAAGTTTCGCCAGATCATTCGGTCTAGTTTCCTGGATAAATATAGCACTTTATTTAAGACCTCAAAAGAGCCCCGACACGGTGGTCCAGTGGTTATGGCGCTCGACTGCTGACCCGAAGGTCGCGGGATTGAATCCCGGCCGCGGCGGCTGCATTTTCGATGGTGGCGAAAATGTTTGAGGCCCGTGTACTTAGATATAGGTGCACGTTAAAGAACCCCAGGTGGTCGAAATTTCCGGAGCCCTCCACTACGGCGTCTCTCATAATCAGAGCGTGGTTTTGGGATGGTAAACCCCAGATATTAATATTATTAGTATTATTATTAGGACCTCATAAGATTGTATAATAATGGTGTGTACGAGGTCACTGTATATTTTCAGACTGGCTGCGACACCATGCTTTTACGGCCGCCGACACTTACTGCATAGTACTGTGTCTTAGTAATCGTCTAGTAAGAAAATTGAATGGCCATACCGAGATTGACCGTATAACGCCCGTTTGCCGGGCAGGGCAAACTAAATGGGAGGGGGGGGGGGGCGTTTCTGCGGGAGTCTTTCGATCGTGAGCGCCGTTCCACTTCAAGCTCGCCCACCAAATGAACTGTATAGTCGTCGTTCACAAACGGGCCCAGCTTTTTCCCTTCTTATTTGTTTTTTTTTCCCCAGCTTCCAACGACACTCGCGAGGCGCGTATGGCGCGCGCCTAGGGACGGCCTTAATCCAACATTGATTGAAGATTCCGTTGGAAAGAGTCAATACGCCCGCTCGCTGGGCGACCGGCGCGCTTAAGGACGCGGGCGAGCGGTCCGCGATCGACCTCTGAGGAAATAACCTAAAGCAATATAAAGCACACGTTCCCTACTACACTTTCACCGCATGCCCAAACATAACGCAAAAGTCAAGACTCTCTTCTTGTCGTATACGTGTGCGGGTAAAAAGTTTCGACACTCGAGCGCGAATGCCACCGCCTTTTATGGCTTTTTCTTTTAACTTCGTTTTATGTACGTTTGCGATTTGAACGACTTGTCGCTACATCGGTACTAGCTCCTGTGCGACACTAAATATAAGAAAGAACTCGTGAAAGGCGGGGAACAGGCTGCTTGGGTGGGAAGGATGGTGCGGAGGAAGGAGAGGAGGAGGGGGAGAGAGGGAATAGAGGGGGCATACGGCGACCCCGCCGTGTTGTTTGACTTTGCTGCGTTCAAGAACGAGTTGACTGCGTATATTGAGCGAGCGCCCTGTCAATATGTGGTCTGACGAAATCCGCATTCCGAGTCTCTAACGGAGCTGCGCGGTAGGTCTGCGCGATCAGTTTTAAGGCGAAAGCCTTATCTGGCTTATCACACGGGGAAGAAAAGTGACCGTCGGTGTAGCACTTTTCGTCGTCAGCACGAATGAAACCAAAAGTCATCATCCTCATCGAAGATGGTGGCTTTTGGTACCATTCTAAAAAGAGACAGGGCGTGCAAACACGGACACAAGAAAGAGATCAGGACACCACAAACTCCGACTAACAACTGAAGAGACGCACAATGGCTGTAAAGAAAGAAGGCACGAAAACTTATCCGTGCATGCCCATGCAACAGGCGAACCTATCAATCCGGCACGCGTGGTGGTCTACGTGGAAGATAACTGTTAAGGCATTTGATTTCATCTTTATGCAAGTTAATCGACGGTTGGCTCACGCATGCGCTACCACTATTCTCGATATGCCATGCTTCAATCATCAGGCGCGTTTCTTCATTTCTATGCCGGTACAACACTGCGCATTCATCGAATTTTGGCGTGCACTTACAGTCTCGACAGTGTAAAGATAGATTAGAAGGTGAGCCTCCTGTTAGCGATCTCTTATGTTCCAACAATCTCTGGTTAATGCATCGGCCCGTCTGTCCTACGTAGAAGCGGCCGCAGCTGAAAGGGACCTTATCACCACACTCGTACGGCAATCAGTGAATTTGTTGGTGTGTTTTACGAAACAAATATCGGTCCGCTTCTTGTCTTTTACTCGCTCATTCTTCCTCTGCACAGCGGCACAAATCTTACCTAGCTTATTGGCAGCCGTGAAAACAACATTAACGCCGTATCTACTTCCTACTTTCTTTAGCCTGTGAGATATGCAATGAATGTGTGGAATACCTACGACGCGTTTCTTCCGATCGCTTTCTGCAACAATGCTCGGACTTAACACAATAGACTTCTTTAAACGCTCAGCGACCGTGGCCAGTGCATCACGAGGATACCCTACATCTAAAAGACGCGTAACCTGTGCGCTAAAGCTATCACTCAATTTGTGCTCACACGACTTGGTGAGGGCTGACTTAAGGCAAGACATGGCGATGCCGTTTTTTACAACCTTCGAGTGCTTCGACGAAAATTTAACAGCGGTTTGAAAGATCTAGGAGAATACTGCCAGCACACGTGGTTCTTCTGGAACGTTAAGGAAATGTCTAGAAATTGTATTCCATTATTCTGAGGCACCTCTTTAGTAAAGCTCAGCCCTCCTCCATTTAATTCAAATTTTTCGCTCACGGAAGTTACCACCTTTTCAAAGTCCTCATCACTACAAAAAATCAAGTAATCGTCCACATAACGAAAAACCTTAATAACCGAATTACCTAAGGCGCCTTGCAAAAGATTGTCAATCTTGCTAAGGTATAAATCACTAAGAACCGGAGCAACCTTAGAACCAATACATATCCCTGATTTCTGCACATAAACGCCTTCCTTCCAACCTACCAGCGTCGACTTTAAATACGTGGAAAGGATTTCTAGAAATGCCCCGGTAGAAACACCACATTTATCGGTGAAAACCGTCTGGTGCCCTTGTTCGTTAATACATTCATTAACACATTTTAACAAGTCCTTATGCGGCAAAGAATAATACAGGTCTTCAATATCCATACTAAAAGCTTTACAACAGCCGGGGTTCTCCTCTGAGAGGAACTGAACTAGCGCCTGAGAATTACGCATACGAAAAGGGTCTGAAAAACTCAAAGAGGTTAAGCAGTTCTGCAAATAACTAGACACAGCGACTTGCCAGGTGCCTTGCTCTGAAACGATTGCTCGAAACAGAATCTCGTTCTTATGTGTTTTGGCTGAAAAAAACGATTCTAAAGTAAGTGATTTAGCCTTCTTGACATTACAAGCTATTCTCTCAAGATTATGCCTTAACAAAAGGTCGACAGCACGTTGCCTAACTACCGATGGCTTAAGTTTTACCGTCCTAAAATTCTTTTATATGGCTGTTAATGCTTTTTCTGAAAACAAACTGTCCGGCATAATTACAAAATACCCTTCCTTATCTGAAATTACTGGCCTGAGTTTCTTCTCGACACAGTAATTAACCAAAGGCCGGATAGGATCAGAACACTGAAGATGCATATTAGAACCCTTGATGTTAGCAACGCAGTCTGAAATGCAGTGGGAACGCTCTTCTTCAGGAACAAGTCTAGTGATCGTACGCGGCAAACTTAAAACGTCTATTGGTTTCAGGTTCGGCTTAAAACAGTATTTAGGACCCAAGGCTAGGGTTTTGCAGTGACTATCATCTAAGGCAGCTCCTCCAAGGACTAGCAAGTTATTTTGCGGTGAAACAGTACAAATAATCATCCTCTTACATGGTTGAAGTTCTCGAAGTTTTACCCTCCATATGAATTCCGCATGCTGGTTAGCTACCCTCATCCAGTCGGCGTATATCTGCTTCTGGCGGTGGTCGTCACGTGAAGTCGAGCAACGGACCTTGAGGCATTCCTGGTAAAATCTCACTTGACGCCATGATTCCGCGGTCAATATGGCACATATCCTCCTGGCATGTCCGGTAGATGGTTGCAGAAAGCCGCACAAAAGTTGAACTTCAACTGGGCAAACTCTATTCTTAGAAAACCATGAAAACGTTCTAGCACGGACCATGCAAATAGCAATTAAAGAAGCCAAAGAGGCAGGATTGTTCAGATAAGTAGGAGAACACGGAAAAGGGCTCAGAGTACTAGAAATAAAGCTTAGAATAACAGAGAGCTGAGCTAGTTGGTACGTATTCATTCTAAAAAGTGACAGGGCGTGCAAACACGGACACAAGAAAGAGATCAGGACACTACAAACGCCGACTAACAACTGAAGAGACGCACAACGGCTGAAAACGGTCGCTGAGCGTTTAAAGAACTCTATTGTGTTAAGTCCGAGCATTGTTGCAGAAAGCGATCGGAAGAAACGCGTCGTAGGTATTCCATACATTCATTGCATATCTCACAGGCTAAAGAAAGTAGGAAGTAGATACGGCGTTAATGTTGTTTTCACGGCTGCCAATAAGCTAGGTAAGATTTGTGCCGCTGTGCAGAGGAAGAATGAGCGAGTAAAAGACAAGAAGCGGACCGATATTTGTTTCGTAAAACACACCAACAAATTCACTGATTGCCGTACGAGTGTGGTGATAAGGTCCCTTTCAGCTGCGGCCGCTTCTACGTAGGACAGACGGGCCGATGCATTAACCAGAGATTGTTGGAACATAAGAGATCGCTAACAGGAGGCTCACCTTCTAATCTATCTTTACACTGTCGAGACTGTAAGTGCACGCCAAAATTCGATGAATGCGCAGTGTTGTACCGGCATAGAAATGAAGAAACGCGCCTGATGATTGAAGCATGGCATATCGAGAATAGTGGTAGCGCATGCGTGAGCCAACCGTCGATTAACTTGCATAAAGATGAAATCAAATGCCTTAACAGTTATCTTCCACGTAGACCACCACGCGTGCCGGATTGATAGAGAGAGAGAGAGAGAGTGATTCGTGAAAGAAATGAAAAGGGGCGCTATTTTCTGCCTCCCGTCGCGGGGGCACGGCTCAGCGCCCAAGATAGGTTCGCCTGTTGCATGGGCATGCACGGATAAGTTTTCGTGCCTTCTTTCTTTACAGCCGTTGTGCGTCTCTTCAGCTGTTAGTCGGCGTTTGTGGTGTCCTGATCTCTTTCTTGTGTCCGTGTTTGCACGCCCTGTCTCTTTTTAGAATGAATACGTACCAACTAGCTCAGCTCTCTGTTATTCTTTTGGTACCACTCATCATCATCAATTGAGGTGCAGATCATCATCAAGGAGGATAATGATAATGTATCTGATGATGGCGAATGGCACCAAAAACATCGTCATCATAGCCTTGATTGTTCCTCTGACAACCTGATTGTTCCTATGGGAGGACTCGAAAGCGAAAGCCATCCGGTAAGGTCATCAACTTAATCATCATCACCATCATCGAAAATGAAGATGCGCCGGATGGCTTTCGTCTTCGAGTCCTCCTAGGCGAATGCAAGGGTACCCCGCGAGTTTGTGAATAAATGAAGAATCTTTATTTATCCATGTTTAAAGGGAACGGGGCAAGGCGATAAAGGGGTGTGGAGATTACTTGAGGTAGGCCTCCGCTGCCCTTGCAGCCCACCCCAGGATGGCCCGTTGAAGGTCTTTCCTGAGGCTTTGAATATGGGAGAAACAACGCTCGTGCCGACTATGAACGTGAGACCTAGAAGTGTACCTGTGATAACCGTAGACGACCGTCAGTGTATTTAGAATAGCTGATCTATAGCGCTTTATAATAAATGAGTGCACTAGCTGGGCTGACATCTAACCAATTCTTAGATATCGTTTCTTTTTCTCTTTCGTCATTCGTCGGTTCATTCCTGAGAGAAATGAAGCACATTATATCACGTGACCACGCGAGCTGGGCGTTCACTTCTTCTTCACGGCGTTCGCGTGACTGAAGAACTAAGAAAGCGGCGTTCCTCTTAAGTGTGACTCGAGGCGAGCAAGCCTCGTGTTCACTTCGTGTTTGCGGCGTTCGTGTGACTTAACAAATCTTAAAAAGTTGCATCCACGTGATATAACGTGCATGGTAAAATAATCCCACCAATGGGTATCGCCTTCGAGTCGATTCAGGTGATTGAATGAATTAAGGCCCATGTTAGTTTTTACAGCGAAACACATCACCCGCTCGCCTCCTCTCCCATCACCACCACCGAGGCTTCTTTCACAAGTGTCGCGATACTCGGCGGCGGCACTTCCCACCAATCATATTGCCCCTTTTTCTCGTGACGTAGAAATCGCGCTAGCGCTGTTAGCAGCAGCTGCCCTCTGGACTCTCTATGGGACGGACGCGCGTCATTCGCTTAGAGGAAGAAGAGCGGACACTGAAGGAGCGCCAGCTCGCACAGAAGCGCGAATAGGTGCGAAAACGACGTGAAGCCGCTGCCGCAAAACGTGCAGGCCCAGCCGCGGCCGGTGCTTCCACCACGGTTTCACTGGCTTCCGTCTTCAGAGTAGTGAAGGGCTCTGCATTTTTGATAATTCTTCTTTTCCTTCTTATTGTCTTTCTCTTCCTCCTCCCTCAACCTCATCATCAACATTGTGCTCTTGTATTCTCTCTCTTATTTGCGTTCTCTTTCCTGAGAAGCGGGCCGACTTATCAGCCTCTCTGTGGATGACTTTGTCTCTCACCTCGGGGTCTGAGTATCACGCAGAAGAAACAACGAATACAACTGTGCTGGTTGGCGCAAAGGTGCACTCTCGAAATCGTAGGCGCAAGTCTGTAAAACGCTTGCACACCAGAAATTGTATACGCGGCAACCGACTCCGGCGTTCAAAGCGAGCACGTCTCGTGTACACCTGCAACCGTCTTCGACTCCTGATTCGAAGCGCAAACATTGTTTACGCTTGCGCAACCTGCGCGCTGTCCTTTAAGTTGTCGTTCTGTGTGTCTGGTGTTTCCTCGCTGTACGTATCATGACTTGTGTTCTCACACGACCCGGGGTCGTGCTTGTTCGCTGCAGATGTTGTATCCTCGGCATCGCTCAGCTTTGCGAAGCGCTATACTTTGGGATACGCAGCTTGGGTGGGCGTCCTTCGCGAGGAGGCGTTTCAATCTGTCGATTCGTGGCTCTGCTTACGAAGCGTTTCCTTCTTTCTGTTTTTTTCAAAGTCCGCCCACTAACAAGTTTGTCAACATGAGGGTGCGTCGGCAGTTTTCGGTTCTCCTGCGCGCCCGTTCCCGCGAATGCGCTGCAAGGTGCGATACGTGAGCGAAAGAAAGAAAAGCGGAGAAATATTGATGATTCCACGATTTCTCGAAGAAAAACTTGGAAGACGCTTGAGCTTCGTTTTCAAGAGTAGAATGCGGCAACGTAATAAAGCCAATCGCTAGCCTCGCTTCGGTTCTCGGTGGAGACCTCAACCGCGCCTCAAGGAAAGCAACGTCTGTGCGCCTAAAATTTGCCGTTTAAATCTATCCTAGAATGCCTACTGCAAGCGCAGTTGCGAAGTACCCACTACGCCCCAATTCTTCCTCTTGAGAATTGACGGAATAACCACTACGCGTCCGTAAGGCAACGTGCACACCCGTGCGACTGCACACTTTGTTGGTGCTGTTGTTGATAACGGCGATTAATTATGCCAGTACGCTTTGTAACTGGTGGGCCGTTAAACCAATCACTCGTTGCACAATTCACATGTTTTGACGCCTGGTGCGATACTACGGTTCATACACGCAATATTACATGCGTTCAGGACACATCCTCGCACTACATGACATTCGTATAAGTTATTTTTTTTTTTCAAAACAGTTTCAAGCGCAGGCGTGGCTCTGGGGTAGCTCACCTGCTTGCCACGCAGAAGTCCGGGGTTTGATTACCACCCGAACCGAAGATTTTTATTATTTATTTATTTATTTGCGTCTATCTCAAATTTTCGCTCACGGACAACGACGCCGACACCCGGCTTGCTGCGAAAAGAGCTCTCTAACGCTATCGCGTTGGAAAAGAAGGTTTGGCGCATTTGGCGTAGATTACAGCGTGTTGCTACTGATCTAGATACGGCTTCATAGTGTCTACAGATTGGTGGCTGGCAGATACTGAAGCATTGAAATATATATATATATATATATATATATATATATATATATATAATGAAGACGAAGATGGAGATACAGAATAAAGGTTTATTTATTCAAGAATTCCTTTGATCTAAGGTGGGTGGTGCCCTTCGTCTAGCGCTCCATTGGCAATTGACTATTTTACGTATTGCACAAGGGCGCCGCTACCTTGAGCTGTTAAACGGATGTTTTCGTATTTTTATATATCACGAGCGACGTGAATTAATAAAGACACGAAATGTCCAACGCACCAACCCAACCGTTTTCATGCCTATACCTACATCGTAGCACTGTTCGTTTAGTTAATGATACAAAACGGCAAGGCTACAGCCTTATGTGGCCACCCAGAAAGCCATCTGTGAAATAGCCTATAAAAGCTCGCAGGGCCTCGTCCAAGGTTGTCAGATGGCTTGCCAGGGCCTTTTCGTAGAGTCGCGGCTCCCATGATCTGTCTGGTATACTCGCGGACAACTTTTCGTGGCAATGAAGGAAAAACTACGGGGGCGGAGCTTCTGCACATGTACTTCTACGCATAGAGTTTCCTAAAATTAACTATAGGGGACTCTGGCGCTGCGATCGTTCAGCCACCATGGGAATGATGGGTAGTACACGGATTTGCCTAGTCTTCGTACTTGCGGGCTTCGAACGCACTTGTCGCTTGGTTTATTGCCGTGTTTTGGTTATTTTTCGGATAAAAGAATGGATCGTTGTGAACTTCGTGACCACATTTGGAATGGTGAGCCTAAAAGGTTAAAGTGGTGAAGTGGAACTGCTGACTTTTGCTGAACTTCGTCTTGCTACAAAGCGGATGCAGGCGACGCGTAGCCAAACGGAGCCGAAAGAACGAAGTTTAGACAAATCCGTGTACTACCCATCATTCCCATGCTGGCTGAAGCGCCATGCGTTGCAGCTCCCATAGACACTAGCGTCAGAGTTCCCTCTAGTAAGTATTGTAGGAAACTTTATGCTTCTATGCGAAGCAGTCCGTTTTGGCGCGTGGTCGTAACGCTGTGGAAAGGGGCGGCTGCGCGGAATCGGCGTTGTGTACCGACGCGGGCGCTGATCAGCGTTTGAGGTACACGTAAAAGCAAGGAGGTTAACCTCTCTGCGTAAAAGGCGCGACTTTCTCGCTCGTGCAGAAACGCAAGGTAAGAACGTATTAGGTGACGTAAATACAGATGTCTCGCTGGCGTGTGCTGCGCCCTCTCTCAAGAGTTACGCGTAAAACATAAAAAGAGTAGTTTTCATATCTCACGCAGAAAATCCGGACGCGATTGTGGAACCACGCTGATTAGCGGCAGGATACGCGCATTTTCGCTCTGTAGCCTTCGCTTCGTAGCCGAGAAAAGTTGTCCGCGAGTATAACGTGTTTGTCTGTATTGGCGAGGAGTTTACAGTAGCTAAGTGACAGTTACTTGTACGTCAAGCACCTTCCACGTAGTTCAGGTACGGAATTTTCCCATCCATGCACTCGTTAGTGTCTCCGGTTTTCACTCGAAAACTTGGAACTTCCTGCCACATCTGACAAAGGTTTCGGCACCACTCTCAGCCAAACGTAATACTTTAGATAGGGACGACAAACTTTCAATTGTTAGTAGGCGTAGGATTTACATTAGCAGCCAAAAGGTTAAGGCGTGAACGGATACCACCTAGCCCGACTCTCTTGCACAGATGAATTGCAGGCGCACCGCAGTACTGGGGGCTGAACTTGTATTTATTCTTACACTCAAAAAAAAAAAAAAAACGCGAGGCCTGCGCAGAGCGCGCAGCACAGTCACA
>NC_051185.1:50628803-50681303 GCF_013339695.2 Rhipicephalus sanguineus | reverse complement strand
GTCAGCGTAGGCTACAACCTAAGAAAATATGCCAGCTCCGCCCTCAGCCATCGCTGTGCCTCCCATAGATGATTTGCATAAATGCTCCATTCAATAGCGTCTACTCATTTTCGTGACGTCAAACACTTTTCGAGTGCTTCAGGTAGTTGATTTTCCCATCAGAGACATGTTTGCGTCGCTGGTATTGGATCGGAAACTCGAACGTCCCGGTAAATTTGGTCCGAGATTCTGGCATCGCTGCTTAACCGAACATAATCTTTTATGTAGTAACAAACAACATTGAACTCCTAAATCTTAACATGCGTAGTATTTACAATAGCCTAGAAAAAGTATCTACGGTTAGAGTAAAAACGAACTGGCACGATTGTGTTTCACAAGTTAAGAACAGCCGCGCCGCCACTTTGCGGGCGGTGCTTACATATCTTCTTAGGTTTTAACAGAGTATAGAGTGGCTTGCAACATCACGACTGTCTCCGTGCGTCTGGATGTTTTTAGTCACTCACGAATCGACAGTGTTTTTAAATGTTGACTCAAATTTCCTCAGTTCAGTTTACTTCATTGCGCCGCAAGACGAGACGCCACAGCGGCGACCCCAAGCTGTGCTTCTTAGACCTTCTGATCCCGGCTCTCACAAAGGCAGTAGCGAAGGAGAAAGCGAGGCTTTGCTTGTGTTTTCCTTCGCCCTTTTATCGCGCGGGAGCAGCACCCCAGAACTACACTATACTCCCTACACGTTTCTGAAAACGGCAGTTGGTTTCTTCCCCTCTGAGTTTCGGCACTCTTTGAGCCCGACTTTGCATCGACGGTTCGGCCCGGAAACCTAATTTCTCGTGTAAACAGACGGTGCTGAAAGTGTGCGCCACCAGCCGTTGATTGATCTCGCTTTGAACGTTTGGCAGCGTGGCGTAGTAGCACCAGGGAAGCATAAAACACTTTTCACTACTTTTTAAGGGGTGGCCTACTCCGTGCTTTATAAAGTTCGAGAAAACACAAGTTAAAAAAATAAAAAAGAAAAGTAAAGCCAGGTCTACGCAGTGAAATCTGTCGAAACAGCGAAGCGCTCTCGTGTGAGCTCCCGTTGCCGATCGCGACGAGCGCGGCTTCTTTCTCGGGCGTACGAGGAGTCTTGCCCATCTTCGGAAAGGGCACGCTCCACATAAACCCCCCATATACCCATAGCCGCGGTCGCCACGTCTCCACCGCGCCTCTCCTCCTCGCGCCCAGTGTGGCCTCGCATTAGTTACCACCTCTCCGGCGCGCCTCTCCGCCACCTATTCTCACATCCTCCGTATCCGCACATTTCCATTCGACGACCTGCGTAACGACAACGGCGAATAGTCGACTATGAACAGCTTCGTCGTTAAAACACGCGCGCATTTTCGTCTGTTGCCCTGTTTTGCAAGTGCACTGCACTTCATTGAAGCTAGTGCCCTCTCGTGAGGATTTACTCTCACTACACGAAGCGTCATGGCACTCCGAACAGGTCTATCGTTGTGGCCTATTAAACGAAGCACGCAGAAAGAAATCAAAGAACTTTACCGATAGCTTTGGAAAGAGCCACGGATGAGTGAATTGAATGTATTTCCCCAATTTGTAAAGATAGAGAGGGTGTGTGTGTGGGGGGGGGGGGGGGGGTCGATAGTCAACCAATGATGTTTGATTGCTTCCCGAATCGAAACCGCGGTGGTTTCAAAGAGAAGAAGCAGGTTAGAGTGCCGCCGAGATTCGAGCTGGTACACCCCTTCCGTTCTTGTGCTTTCCTCTGGCAAACATGGCTCACTTAAAGGGATGCGTCCGTGTATAAATAGAGCGGGCGGGCATGGTTCCACTCTCATCCGGGCTTGCAGCCTGTGCGAACTCAGCAAAAGCTTCAGTTTCTTTTTTAACTCTTCACTTTCTCGCGCGAGTGTCTCATTACTCGGGTCCGTCAACTTGGTGGCGACTATTTGCTGACGGGTTAGCTCCTGCCTTTTTTTTCTATCCTTAATCGCTTTCTGCAGGCCTGTGGCGCCTTCCTGTTTGACGAGGGGTACAAATGGTGGGGATGTTGTTCGCCAAATCGGGAAAGTTCTCGATTTCCTGAAGGGAAAGTTCCGGAGAAGGCTTGTTTGATCGCGTTTGATTAGTTCCTATCCACTCCTCGAACGATAGGTAAGAAGAGTTAGACCCCCCCCCCCCCCCCGAACCCCCGAAACAGAAACGGCCAGTTTGTTTGGCTTTCATGACGCGTGCACCGCTTAACGATGCTTATGCCTAAAGGAACGCCAGATGATGATGATGATGATGATGATGATGAATCAACCTTTATTGCGCCCAGCCTACATAGGTGCTGCACGCGGTCACCAGACGTGGTGGTTCCCTAGTTCCCATATGTTCCCAACAGCTCCTGGCCCCTGTCCGTCAGTGCGAGCTGAGTCGGTAGGGCGGGGCTGGATAACAGGGTCTCCCATAGCTCAGTGGGCTTGGGATTGGGGGTGTTGGGGGAAATGAAGGACGGGGTGTCTCGAGTTCTGTGCACTCTGCCGAGATGTGCGTCAGGGTGCCCTTTTCTCTTTTACAAAATGGACAGAGCGTATCGTGCTCCGCATGGTCCATGCGGTTCATCAGTACTGGATGCGCAAGCGATCCCGCCTGCGCTCCACACAGGATCGTCTGTAGAAAATACTATATTCTGTGTCATATCGACAGCTTGTTCTGCTAAAAGTCTGCCGCCATTTTCCGCGCGCCATTACGCAACTATGTTGAATACAAGCTCGCCACCGAAGGTACCCCCTACTTACTTTTCGTTACTTTGAACCGCCCGCGCCGAAGCGGACGAATATACGTATAATTGCCATGTCAACTCCCTTCCCGCTGATCTCTGCAAAGCAGCGGGCGTTGACGTAACATCCGGGGTTCCGCAGTTCCGATTAAGTGGCGCAACACCGATTTCTTGCTTTCCCAACTTTCTCGCGTGCCGAAGTACAGTTTTCACTACGAGTAACAAATACGCTAGCACGTATAAAATCCTGATCTCTCAGTGTGTCGCTCAACGTAATAATTTTCTTATAATGTCTCTTTAATCCTTACTTTTAGCGGTGCTATAATATTGAAAACTCGGTGTGTTGGCCACAGAACATGAACGTAAAAGCCTTGTCTGCGAGTATTGTTTCTCTTAAAGGCGAGGTTTGTGTCAGGTGGTTTGGACTAGCGCGAATAAGTTAGTGAGTTCTACTGTCTGTCGAAAGTGGAGATGGATAATTGCGAAGTTATTACTCTACGATTAACGCTTCGAAAATTGCTCTGTCAGCACAACGCCCCGGCAGTCGTAATTAGTGCAGCACATCAACATTTATCACCAGCGCTTGACTATAATGCATCACCGTTTCACTGCCTGCGATCGACGTTTCGTGATCGTCAAGCTTACTGCTATGACAAACTTTTCAGGCGTGCTCCAAAGTTAACTTTAAGATCGTCATTTTTTTTTCTTTTTTTTCGTATACGCATCTACTTTAAAAACGTTGAAGCACACGTGCAGAAATTAGATCCGTAATTCAAAGCCTTAACAGTTAAGCGAAAGTCCAGTGTATTGAATCTGTCAGTGCTGATGTTCCTTTGCTTAAGACGTAGCGCGAAGTGCATCAGGGCCCGTATTCACGGAAACGTTTTACGCTAAAAATTTCTTATGAGAATATTTCAGCCAATCACGATGTGGGACACATAATTAACGGAGTCGGCTGACGAATGGGAAAACGCCCCAACGAAAGAGAAGTTTTCTTGAATTCGGCTCCTCAATGAAGGCGAAATGTCATGCTTTATGTTGGAAATCATCCGCGTTCAAACACCAGCTGTTCTATTCATATTCGATTACAGCATACACTGTTCGGAA
Organism: Rhipicephalus sanguineus; assembly: GCF_013339695.2. Classification (NCBI taxonomy): domain Eukaryota; kingdom Metazoa; phylum Arthropoda; class Arachnida; order Ixodida; family Ixodidae; genus Rhipicephalus; species Rhipicephalus sanguineus. The sequence continues at coordinate 50,677,435 of NC_051185.1, read as the reverse complement.
CCTGTCGATTGTGCCGTTTCATGCGAACATTCAAAATGAGTAAGGACCGCTCCAAAGTATTATGGGGCAGGATAGCTGCGATTGTTGTACAATGACACCAGCCAGTCATAGACGGAGAGGGGGGGGGGGGGGCGGTCGCCCCCATCTAATCTCTCGAGAGTGCTTTTACTGAGTCGGGCATCTCCCGCCATTCTTTAAAGAGCAGGGTTACGACCACGCAGGTGTTTTAAAATAATGGCGGCCGAAAGTCCCTGATGCTGCGTTCTAAGAACTGTTTGTTTCCCATCCTTACTCCAAGACAGCTAGGGACCAATGGCAGGCCATTGTGAGAGGCATGCCGTTGCTTCTTTTTTCATTTTTTTCACCCATTGCGACGAATGTTGTGTTTTGGACTCAACCAACGGGGGACGTTGCGATAAACATCGATAGTAAACGGTGCTGCAAGGCTGTGTCAATGCATAAAAGCCCGATTCCTTCGAAAGAAACTCGCCACGAGCTCTGTTACTGAATTAGGTTAATAATCTCTGACGTTTTACGGGATAAAACCACGATATGATTATGAGGCACGCCGTAGTTGAGGACACTGGTCTGATTTCTATCACCTGGGATTCTATACGGTGCACGATTCTATGTCGACTCGAATGTAGAACGACCCCCCCCCCCCCCCCAAAAAAAAAAAAAAGCCACTGACTCCAACTATATTTTCAGGACAGGCACTGACACCATGGTTGTAGTTGGCGCCCGTGCTGTCACACACTTATCTGTCCGGTGCTCGTAAAAAGGAACACTGGAATATTTTAAGGATGTATCACCAACTAGCCCTCAAACGTATTTTGTAAAGTCCCGACAAAAAACGCGAATTCCGGTTTGCAAGGATGGTTCCACCTAAATACTCCAAAGCTATGCAGGGAAGCTACCTTCGCGGCAATACGCAGGGATCATTTTTTAGAAAATTACGCGAGAAAATACCGTTATGCTCGAGAAAATACGGTATATGTTACAGGTAGAGCCGGAACGCAAACATAATGTCGTTACCATGCCACAACGTCCGTGATTTCTCGTTTGTCGCGCCGTAACTGGCGGTACTAGTCCCGGTTTCGATTTTAAGTCGACTCCGGAATTTCTGATTTCAAATTTAGATAAAATGATTCGACCTAAAATCGTGCAAAAACGTTAAGTGTACGGGTGTTCTTGCATTTCTCCTGCACTGAAGCGCAGCCGCCGTGAGCTGGAGTTGAACCCGCGTCCTCGAGATTACATGTGCGAGACCTTACATGCTAAGTGTCATGGCGGGTTCGTTTCTCATTCACGAATTATCGAAAATATTCGATGTTCGATCAGATTGATATACGAGGCTTGGGTTGCTGAAATAATCTTATTCGGTTCGGGCAGTAACCTTTAGTATTTCAGTGCCGCTAGCTTTCATGCATGTATAAAGAAGCAGTGCGCGTCTTGATAGAAAATACGCACTCCACCTCTCGGTATATGGTGTTCGTTAATGGCCTAGAAAGGAACCACATTTTACAAACCCACCTTGATTATACGGTGTTCTTTAATGGTCTAGATATAAGCCTTGTTTCACAGACCCGCCTCAACAATATGGTGAATGTTAATGGCTGCGACATGAGCCAAGTTTTACAGACCCGCCTTAACTATATGGCGTTCGTTTATGGTACAGATATGAGCCGCGTTTTACGAACCCACTTTAACTATCTTGAGCGCTTCACGGAAAGCCTGGAAAACATAAGGACTGCCAAGTTAAGGGCCTTGACCAGGAGAGTCTCTAGAGTAGGTTCGCAGAAAGGTTCGTTGAAAATGAAGTATTTTTGAATAGCTTAAGAAAACAACAGTTGCTGATTTTTTTTTTATCTGTCAGCGTTCAGAAAGCGCGTAACAGTAGACCTGCGTTTTTATAGGCTAATTAGTCGCAGGAAACTCTCCTGCACTCTCCGGATCATTAGAAATATATTTATCGAAGAATAGAGAATAGGGTTTGAGCGCGTATAACCGACAATCACAAGTCAAAACTGGCATCTCACGGTTCTCCTTTGAAATGGAAAGCCCGCAATTATTACCGTCTGTAGGTAGCAACTCATTAACCCGGAACTTGTAGGACGAGAAAGGAGCGTATCAGAATGAAATAAAGGTACAACAACGATAACTGTTACAAGAAATGACAGAACGGTTATAAAGTCGCAAACTGGGTGAGTTGTAATGTACCCATGATTACCATTGCCAGCAAGACACGGGACTAGAAGAATGTACAAGGCACGAGCGCAGCATTGATAGCCGTGGCATTAGGAGACGGAAAGAAAGCGATGTGGATGAAGGAGCATACGGAGAAAACTGCCATTCTACACTCGAAGGAAAAAAAGAAGAGTCGTCTGACTCTTTTTTGAGAGTTCTGGCTTGCCACGCATATGACTCTCTTTAAAGAGACGCGTCAACTTCCCTTTGGAGATCATTACACTCTCTTCGGAGAGTCGTGTGACCCAAAAGAGAGTTAACGTGACTCTTTAGAGAGTTATATACGTGGGAAGCGAGAACTCTCAAAAAAAAGTCAAACGACCCTTTCTTTTCTCAGAGTGCATGTAGTTGAGATGAAGGCGAATGAATCAAGTAAGGCAGGGCACGTCATACGTAGGTCAGATAACGGGTTTTTTTGCTTTTCATCGCCATAAATTAGGATGATAATGGTCACGATGTTCACGACACTGAAAGACAAACTCGAAGAATGATTAAGACAATGCGTTGACGGGCTAGTTGTTGCTGGGCCATAGTAACTTCTAGCGCAACAAAATGACACAAGAAAGGCGACAGAACGCAGCGCTACTCTCAAGGGAGAGTATCTCTATTTCCTGTGGTCTTTCTTGCGTATTTTTGCTGCGCTAGAAGTTACTGTGCTCGAAGAACGTTCCCGGTGTTACACATGAATGTCGCAAACGTTTCAGCTGTAAACCTGCTCTCTGTTGCATCCAGAAAACGTGGCGTTACACGTTCTACTTAGACGTAAAGGAAAGAAAGCCCCCCTTTTTTTCTTCTTATTCGGACAATTTGAGACGAGAGCAAACGCGTTAGTAACTTGTTAGAAGATGCTCAGCCGTGCTCCTAAGTAGGGCTGCAGAACTAGCGCCTTTCCCTCTCCTCAACCTCTCCTCTTCTTTCTCCTCAACTTGTGAGATCGTTGCCGCTTCTTCCACTTGTCGCTTGCCTTCTTTCACGGCGCTGATGACATCATTAAGTTGTTGCCTCTCGAACTGGCAGCTCGATTCCAGAGGCTAGATTTCGTTCAGTCAGAACCGTTTGTTTTTCCCGGAGTCCCCGGGCTGACTTTACAACAAGGCCCCATCCCCCATTTAGCGGCAGGCACTCCCTGAAAGACGTGATTTCGAACTTCACCCTCCTCTCCCATCTTCTTCCTTCTTACTTCGTCGCTTGCCATCTCCCTTTCTCTCGGTGTTTGTGTCAACGTGCGTTACGGTCGAGCGGCGCTTCGTTTCGACAGGGAGCTAATTTGAACTCGGGGAAACGCATCAGCGAAAAGAAACAACTTTGCGAGGTACTACGAGGGATTGCGTATAGTCGCTAGCACGGGAAAGCTAATTCCCTAATCCCGACACCTTGTTCCCGTTTGCTGCGGCATGCATCAGAGCCGCCGCTTTAGAGACGCGACAGAAGTCAAGGGATGGAGAGAAAGGTAGAAAGAGAGAGAGAGAGGGGGGCATAGAGTGACAGAGTGGCGGTCGACTGGCCAAACTAATCTCGATTTGAAAAACGGATTGAAAGTTGTCGCGGACGCGAATCGACCGTGCTAGTACGTGCAGTTAAAACACGGTGTCTGTATTACTTTCCTTTAGAACCCTGCGCCCCAGTGAAAAATTTACGTAAAAAGAAAAAGGGGCTTGGCTGAGAAGAAGCTCTCCTTAGTTATATTCGCTCGTGTTTCTAACGACTTGTTCTTCGAACTTTACCTTCTTTGTTTGCTTTCTGGCAACGCGAATAGAGTGCGACTTAGTCGTGAAGGGAATTAAAGGAAAGTTGGACTCTTTTTATCGGCGGCGCTGGGAAATTTGCTTTTCGGTTCTTTCGGCTCGCTTGGGAAGCCTCAGTGAAAAGAACGAACTCCTTTACTTGATTGGCCGCCACCGCCACTTTTTCGTCAGAGTCAGAACGACTGCAACGCACGCGTACTCATTAAAGAGATACTCGCGAATAGAACTGATCGCACAAGGGAGAGAACGGGGGGGACGGGGGTTGGGGGGAAGGGGGGTGTTCTGGCGTCTGAGGGCTTTTTGACCGACGGGGGAGACGACTTCCTGCCGAGAACCATGATTTCACTATAACGGGAGGGAGGAAGACGCCAGACAGGGTGGTAGCCTTCTCGACCTCCCTCCCCCCTGGCAACAAGCTCATTAAAATACTGATGCGGCCGCTCTAATGGGAAGTCCGCGAGAGAGGCGAGAGTATAAAAGGGACCTGCGGCGGAAACTTGGGGGACAAAGAGGGGAAGGCGTGTCTTTGGCTCGGGTTTGCATCGAGCGTGGTGGCTTTCGGGGAAGTGTAGGGAAGGTGACCCTAGCCGGGCGCCGAACGATATAACCCTCCCCCCCCCCCCCTACCCTGCGTCGTTCGGCGTACGGGTTAAGCGTGCAGCCGGGGCAATCTAATTGACCCGGCGGCCCGCTTTATCTCCAGCGATGGAGGCGCGGCGGTGGGGACGTTACGTATAGAGGCGCAGCCTAGGGCGAGAGACATTGTACAAGCGATGGGCTTTGGACGGTACACCCTCTCGAAGACAGCGTGCGATCGTGCGGAGCATTCATTGGACGCTGCGCCTGCAGCTTCAGAGCAGAGCCCGAGCCCTGGTTCGGTCAGGCGCACTGCACTCTGCTCTGGGTCGTCTTCGCCCGCTACGGGCCCTAACACGCGACCTGCTCGGTGTTCGAGCTCCTTGCATTCCAGGGATGTGGTGTCGATCCCGGCGAGGTGTCATTCGCGGTTAGACTCCCGGTGGCTAATCCCCGCGTTGGGCGGGGTTCGAGGACCAGAGGGCCTCGGTGATCGCGTTTTGCGCTGCCGCTTAATCCCTGACCCAATCAAGCTAACTAGTGATTCGCTCCCGGGGACTATGCGACGCGCCTTTCCGATTGACGCGCCCTTTGAGGAATGAGGGATTATAAAGTTGGCAGACGCTTGCTGCGGGGCATTCGACGCATAGCCGAATTGCTGCGTCGCTTCAAAGGCAGGCAACGCGATGGAGAAAGGGGGGGGGGGGGGAGAGAGAGAGGGAGGAAATCCGTTCTTGGGAAGAGCCTTCTTCGTGGTGCTTGCTGGGCTTTCCTCCGTAAGACGAGCTCTCTGATTTGTTCCTGTCGAGCGGAAGATCGGACGGACTCTTCGAGCGTGTACGGCTTTGAAAGTATACGCGCGCTGCCGGACTAGCGCGAGCTAATAAACGCGCCAATCGCGAGGGCTTCGCAGCCAGATTAAAATGGCGCGCTCGGGAAAACGTTGAATGATTAACGAAGGTGGACCTCTCAGGCTCCTCTTATATTCTCTCGGGGCCCGCGACTGTCCCTCCACTTAATTATCTCATTCGGGTGTCTCTACTGAATTAAGGTCCTCTTACAATGATGCTCTTTTCGTAGCAATGGAAGCATGGCTTAGTCGTCTCAGCCGTCGTTGGATTTGCAAACTTCATTCAATCAGTAAATCAGGTGTGCCTAGCTCGCTTGTATCGTTACTCACTTAACAAACTCCCCAACCGATTTGTCTCTTTGTAGGCTTAGTGTTTTTTTTAGCAGCACTATAAGCCCAAGTGGCGCACAATGCTCTTCGAATGAACGAAAGAAAGGGAATTTATGTAGAGGACATGACAGTACTATCGTCACGGACTCTCAGGGAAGTGCGAGGGCGGACGCCGCGGCTCGCGCACTAACTTTCAGAGCAGGGACACTGGACCACCTCAGCAGACTTCCAAATAAGAAAGCCATATCAAAATTATAACCCTACGATCTCAAGGGGCCTGCTTGCCCACCAGCGTTTTAACCGACAAGCATGCGCCCCTCCCCACAGACATCTATAACAGAAGAGGCCATCAGTTGGAGAAAAATTCAAAACTGGTGTATATTCTTATCAAAAAAGATTACACGCCATGTTTCCGACGTGCTATCGAGGTTCCTGCCTCTGGTGAGAAGAAAGTCCTACGCTATATCACGCTGCCTGGGGCTGCTCGAAGCATCCCCTCCAACACCTGACAGCCACAGAAACGGCACTGAGAAGCCACAGAACGGCATTGCATTGGGAAAAGTGGGAGGCGTGACGGTCCAGCTCTGAGCTGGCTGACCAGCAAGCGCTGATCGACCAGGCTTGAACAGGCCGCTAAGGCCAGTGGCGACCTCGACTCCAGCTTCCCTCCAGAAGGATTGTGTTTTTTCTGTTGTGTTTTTTCTGTTCCATCGAGGGCTCGTTTTTTTTAAAAAAACAAACTGAAATAAAACCAACGGATAATAAAGGTAAGGGAAATATAGGGGACATTATTTGTATCCTTAGTTATTAACAGTGTAGTTATTGTAGTAATTATGACATAAATGTGAAGATGTTTAAAGTCGACGAAAAGAAAGATTTCCGACGGTGGGGACCGAATCCACAATCTTCGGATAACGCGTCCGATGCTCTAACAATTGATCTACGGCGGCGGTTGTCCCCCCGTCCACTTTGTCGGGTATTTCTGTGTATGTCAGCCTGGGTGTGTTACCCAGCGCCGCTCGTAGCCATGGCGGTGAGTGGAACACTCTTTTCTGCCAGCTGGCGTACCGCGTCATCTTTCTACGAGCAACCGATAAGCCTTCGCATACTACCTGAAGGCATCAAGTCAGCCGGAACGAGACCCTCGCTATAAATTGATAGCGAAGGCCTGAAATATTCTCCTATCACTATAGTCTGTGTTGATACCGGCCCCGTCTGAGCTCCTCACTTGAACCTGCTGCTAATAACTGTCATGAATGAGACAGTTATGTAGAATGCTGCTGGCGGTGGCCAGCACTATATAAATTGCACGGTGGCATTCAATCGTGGACCATTCTGTGGGTTGCGCACCATGCTCCCTATTCATGTAATCTGTACTGCGAGATTGAATTTCGAGCTGTGTGTCCGTCACTTCCTCCTGGCCAGCAGTGAAGGAGACATCACAGGGTATCTTTCTTTTTTTTTTTCTATTCGCCTTTCTGAGCAATTGCCATCGACAAATGTCCCGCCTCTAAGATAAATGTCGCATCGCCCGGAATTCCTCATAATTGCCAGAATTGGCCAGCTGCCGCCCCGTGCGAAGATCTCGTGCGACGTGGTGCCCTCTGGCAAAAAGTCTTCCACACTCGCCGCCTTGGCTAATAGTGGCGCTGGCTAACTGGCCCAGGGATTACACATATAGACGAATTCCACCGGACATACGTCACGAAAATGCGGTGGCGCTGTCGTCGGGCGTTTAGTTTCGCGCGGTAGGCAAAAGCCGCCGTGCCTACCGCAGTTGCTGCTGTGTTTTCGCTGGTGCGTACGCTGTTTGTCGTCGTGCAAAGAAGAAAAAACGGTGTAACGACGATCAGTGCCACAGTTATTTGCGCAGGAAGGCACGAGAAGGATGGAATAAGCTTTTTTTTTTAATTAGCTGTTTACGAAGACCGTCGCAAGAAATTAGCGGCAGCTGTAAAACGCGAAAACTTGTCTCTGACGCCGGCTCATCGGTTATCTTTTCGGGCGGCTTACCCAGCAGAAAGGATTAGCTTAGTGAAGCGTTTGTCATTGTAATGTGCAGCACCGCATTTCTTGGCATAAGGCCCTGTGTGGAGGCATAGCGAGCACGTTTACCTCAAAGCACGTTAACGTTGTGGATAGCATTGTCATATGCGGAGAATTTTTCACGGTTGCCATTGTTGAGATCTTTTTCCATTGTTGATATAAGTCTTAAACGCGCCAAAAGGATTTCGTAGTACTCGCGTGAACTAAAGTGTGGCTCGGTCATGGCGCATGTGTTTCTGTTTGGGCACGGTTCATTAACGCAGCCGCGACTTCGACTATGCTTTTCCAAATCTTATGCGGCTGCGATGAGACACCTGACAAAAGTGTATCGTGCAAGGCTGTTCTGGCAGCGGTGCGCTTCACGATATGTCCATGTCTGTCAGAATTCACAGAAAAACAACACTCGGGAACAGGGGGCGTAGCCAGGGGGGGGGGGGTTAGGGGTTCAAATTCCCCCCGAAAGTTTTCAGTTTTGCTTGCGGATATATACACGCGCACATACAAACGCACGCACGAACATATATGAAGTATGGTTGAACCCCCCACCCCCACCCCACCCCCAAAAAAAAGAATTTCTGGCTACGCCCCTGCTCGGGAAACTTGCCGAGTCTGTTCACGGGGGGGCTGTACGCATTGCGCGGTCTCGACTTGAGCGTACGGACGGAGCCGCGGCCCGCGGTTGGCAGACCTGACAGGTACGTAACCACCTTGTCCACATGTAGATTAAGGGGGTAACAGCGCGAACACACACCCACAAGAGAGACGACACGGACACAAAAGCGCTGACTGACAAATGGTTTTAATGGCAGAATGATACACCTTATATATGCCAAAGTGAAGCATGAAAAAGAAAAAGAAATAGAGGGATGGATAACAAAGATTAACAACCCGCAGCGCCAACAACGCATAACAGCCAACCAAAGAAAAGCGCAGGAAAACGTGACCTAAGACCCGACAGCCGCATCTAGAAGATAAAACTCACAGTCAAGGAGGGCAAGAGATGGGGCGCTAACACACTTGTTATCAAGTTTCTTAATATGATATAAACTGACACGTGCAGTCTTGTCTTCGCTCCTACCAAGAATCATGGTCCCTTCAAACCGGGCCACACATCCTGTGCATTTAATGACATGGGCAACTAAATGTGCGTACATATCATCTAGCTTTTTTAATTTTTGTGCGTGTTCCCCCAAACGGTCGTTGACACATCGCCCAGTTTCGCCAACGTGGGTTGGCGTTGTGGGTGTGTGTTCGCGCTGTTACCCCCTTAATCTACAATATGAACCAACTCGCCCAAGGAGAAGTATTAATGAAATTGTCCACATGGTGTAGTTGAAGCATCATCGCAAGCGTGTCACGGATGAAAGTGTCGCCGAGATCGCCGTTGCATTAGTTAACAAATAAAACGTACACGTGTGACCTAGACTGTCGCAACGGCGATGATCATTCGCAAATGAGTCACATTCCCGCCGTCAAGATACTTCATGTTTCTATGAGATTCTCAGAGCAAGAGCAGCGCGTCAACATGATGTTCATTTCAGAGTCCCTCTTACAGCCATTGCAAATTCCTCTGTTGCGGCCGCCGCTTGTAAGCATGGGCGAGGCGCCCCGACGCGCGGTGCTCGGAGGCAGCTTTTGCACCTGCTGCGCCAGTTGTCACGTGATCATAGAGGGCGGTAGCGCGCTTCAAGCTGGACCGGCTGGGCGGAGCCTACGCGCCGTGACGTCGCTACAAGGGCGCTAAATATATCGACGGCGCCTACCGCTGTTTACAAACATGGAGTAGGTCTATAGAAATACCTAACGAAGTGGACGGGGAGCTCAAGCGGTAAAGCTTAGGACGCGTCCTTCGAAGGTTGTGGGTTCGGATCCCACTGGCGAACAGGGGGATTTTTCGTCCACTTTAACTCATATCAATTTGCGGCATAATTACTACATTGTAGTTGAAGAGAACGAATAACGTTCCCTACGCTTTTCTTGGCCTAATTGTATGTTGAAATCATTTGGTTGTGTTTAACAAAGAAAGGAGCCCATTGGAAAAAAATCTACTTGGAAAGCTGTGTGTACAATAGAAATTAGGTGGAATGTGCAAGTGTTGATGTCCTTTTACTTGATGTACAGTTCTAACAACGTCTTCACACGCGAATTCTTGCAGGTTCGAGTCTTGGGCTTGGGCGCAGGATACCACAATGCTTGGTCGGGGATCTCCGTGGAGAGTGCCTAGGGCGACCCAATAAGGTGAATATTGCGGAGTTACCGTTGGCATGACATTTGTTGTGTGATAAACTTCCTAGCGGAGGGCACGCTACGTGAGTTCGTGGTGGTGACATGATGAAAGCTAGGTCGATACCATCAGTGGAAAGCGTACAAAAAGTTTACACATAGCTTCATACGATGTGAAGCAATTTGTATAAGGACTGTATATCCACAGCTCAATATGTAAATGGTCTGTGTTCATAAATGTCACGCCTACAATTGACTGTGCCCAATGGACCCTGAAGAGTTACATCGAGAAAAGAGCTTTATGCTGGGCTCCACCGATAAGGCACTGACGCGATTTCCGTGACGGAAATGACGCCACTGAGGACGTCATTTCCGGTATGGAAATTACCTCTTAAAAGAGCGCATTAGCTTTCGAACTCTCTTGAAATGTCCCTTGAAGCTCGAAATGTCTCTTGCGTCACTTCCGCGTTTTCATTCCGATCTCCTAATTGACTTCCGATTTCCACTTCACTTCTCGTTATAGCCTAACTAAGTAAGGCCCTTTTACACAGGTTTTGTCATAAATGATTGTTAGTCACGTGGACGCTACACCTGGCTACACAAAAATGGGTGACAGAGACTCAGGAAGGTACTTCACATCGTGAGCATAGGGTGAACAAAGATGCTAAGGAGCTTCGCTCTGTCTTCTGCAGGAGGTCTCGTTCGTTCACGCTGCTCACATTATTATTACATCGTATCTGTAAATGCACAAAAAATCCACGCGACCTTCGCCGAGCGAGCGGTGACGTCACATATGACGTCATAATGTGACGACATCACGACTTTGCAGAAATTTGTGACGTCGTCCGGGCGTCATCTTGACGTAACACGATTGCATAAAATACATGACGTCATATGAGGACGTCGCCAGATGACATCCTCGATCTTTCAAAGGTGGTTCGATCCCATAGGCAGTGAAACATCACATGAAGTGCAGAAAGCTTCAGTGGAGAGGGGAGAAACATTGGGATCGACTGAAAATGGCGACGAGAGCGGAGACGAGAGTGCACTCGTCAGCTCCGCTGGCCACCCACCTTCGCAAAATGTAACGGTCTGGAGCTTTTTCGTGTTTCTTTTTGCGATAGACACTGCGTAAATTTACGCACTTGCATTATCCTAACGTCCAACAAGCTTGCAGCAACTCCTGTGAAGCCGCGGTTCACTTTCATGTTGTTACTAATTCCTCTAAAGACGGATTAATCTTTTTCTATTGCCATTAATAAGCATCGCATACGCGGACGTGAAGCGCCGCCTATCCCATGTGAACGCAAAGTCTGCTGAGTGTATGTCTGCATTATAGAATGCGAAAGGACTTTAAAGGGAAAAAGAATAACGTCATGCGCTAGTGCCCTACATAAGAAGACGCCATTTTTTTCCTCATCGAATTCGAACTCTTTCATTTCATTCCTGCCAGAGACACGGAAATTCGGAATTTATAATCACCACCACTACACTCTCTTCATAACGCAGAGTGCACCATTGTGTGACGACTACGCGAAACAGCCCGTGGCAATCGGTTATACCGAACGGACGAGGAAAGAAAATTTAGAGTTATATAGGCGACGAGCTTGTACGTACAGTGAAACCAGTAATTCATATAGAGTCACTCCAAATCTCTCCAGAACGGAAGAAACTCCCGCGGTAATTGCCTCTAGAGACCAATCCTCCTTCAACAATGGCCACCTTCCCATCTCTCATCGCGCGCGGGTACCCCGCTCGTCCCGTACGGGGGAGGGGCAGGGGCGCACTCACCGAATTGTTCTCAATTTTAAGTTCATTCTAGGTTGGTAACGAAGCGTTTCTCTCCAAAGACGGGTGAGTCGACGCGGAGGATAGATGGGGAGAGAGAGGTGATGCGATTCAGCGAAGCACATTCCACATACTCCTCACTGCAGTACTTCAGCGTGTGTATAGGGTTTCGCTTCATACGTTGCAGAGATGGAGTGAGTGCCACGGAGACGTATATATACGTTCGGTAGTGGAGAGGGTGGCGCGGGACGCGAAGATGGGGGAAAAAAGGGAAGGAGACCGATAGAAATGAAGACCGCGGAGAGCCATTAAAACGAGCCACCCTAATTACGTGGTTGGATGGGGGGGTCTTTTGAGAAACAAAAAAAAGGGAAAAGGAATTGAGAAGGAAAGGAGGAAAGGAGAGGAAAAGCACTCGAGAAGGAGTAAAAAAAAAAACGTGGGTCACGCTCAACTTCAAACAACAACGTTACAACCGAACGGACCGATTTCGAATGGAGAAAGACATATCTTCGGAGTGTATAACATAATTAACTGGAACCTTTCCATTCTCTGAGTTTTTTTTTTTCGTTTAAAGGAAAAAAAAGGATGGTGAAAAAAATAGCATAGCCGAAGGTTAGGGAACGTTCTGGTGATTCGGGATGTAGGGAAAACCTGAGACAGCAAAAAAAAACGAAGCAGAGGGGAGGAGGACACTGGTTGGAGAAATAGGGAGAGAAGGAGGGAAATAAGGAAAGAGTTGTGGAGAATAAGGTAAACGAGGGAACCGTATGATGAGGGAAGAAAGGGGGGAGTACACGGGAGATGGTGTGAGCGATACGTACGTACGAACCCGATCAATCTTTCTAGAGGCCGGAGCCATCGCCTTCCCTTTATTTTTACTCCGGTGGATGATGTTCTCCCCACGCGAGGAAAACCCTTGCTCCCTTTATCCCTCCCCAATGATTTATAGTTGCATCACCTGAGGACTTGCGGCTCAATGATTCGCGGCGTATCGCGGAGTATTCTTTTCCCCGTCCTCCCTCTCCTTCTCAACTCGTCCTGGTTCTTCGTTTCCTCCCTTTTTTCCCTATTTTTTCTATTTCTTCCATCCTTCGCGTCTCTTGTTGATGACAACGAATTCACAAAGCGCTTTGTTTGGTGCTGTTGTTGTTGTTTAGCCAAATTTATTTCGTTCTTTCTTCTCTCTTCCTCCTTTTTTTTCCTTTCTTTTTGCGAGCCGCCGGTCCCACGGGTGTGCTTCATACGTTTCTGCGAAAACAGGCCTGTCTGACGATACCCTTACTTATCCGCATTTTTCTTTCTTTCTTCTTTTTTTTTTTGAGAGCGCCGCAAGGCGGGAGGTTTTCAGCGCCGTAATTTGGAAGGGGGAAAACATAGCGCACGCTCTATAATTTACTTCTCCGTACAAGCGAAGCTAGGCGGCGCAGCGACCGTATGCCGGGGCGCGGTGTATTGGTCGCGTTCATTCCCTCAACACGCGAACCTATTCATTTTTTTTTGTTTCTTGCTTTTTTTTCTTTTGTATCGGTGTACTGACGCAAAGGACGTCGGTGTTGTTGTTTCCGCGCTGCAACGAGATTGTCAACCGCAGCGGATTTTCGCCATTCCTTACGAAACGCGGGAAAAACGGGATGGTAGACGCATTCATCGGGGAGAAACCAATCTTGTTATTTCTTGTTCAGCTGGTAATGGACAGGTATTCACCTCATATGTGACGCGATCGATAGCACAGATCTCGTTCTTTGCACCGCGGCCTTGAAGGGCCTTAATAAGCCTTTCGTAACGTCATTGTTTTGCGCACGTACTCGAAGTTCACGTTGCTGATAAAAGGTGAACCACGAGATTAGGGGGCGGCGCGCATCGCAAAGATAAACGCCAGAGAAATGTGGCGCGCGTCATTTTTTTGTTTTTAATTCTTCGGTTTAGAGTAACTAGGAAAAGAAAATTAAACAAATATGCGCACCTTAAAAGCAGTTACGCGTCGCAAACTGCGAAGCGCTGTTATGAGACAAATTGCAGCGAATTGCAGAGTGTCGGTCGCGGTGGTATAGAAGATACGGTGCTCGGCTGCTAGCCCGAAGGTCGCGGGTTCGATCCCGGCCGCGACGGTCGCATTTCGATGGAAGAGAACTGCTTGAGACCCGTGTATTGTGTGATGTCAGTGCACGTTAAAGAACACTAGACGGTTGAAACCACTTGCGTCTTCCATCACGGCATGCTACATAATCATATCGTGGTTTTGGCGCGTAAAACCCCAACTATTATTATTATCATCCAGTTCACCCTGTTCTGTGAATACGAGTTTAAAATTTTTATCCATGCCTTAGTTCTGCTCCGTGAGCCAGCTCTCGTCGTGACGCAGCTGGTCGTAGCTTCACTTCAAAGAAAGAAAGTTGTTAGATTCTTCACCGACTGTGGTCCTTTCGTTTCTTCTGTGACGCCCACAAACTTCATACTTGCATGTCTGGGTTGCGCTCGTCCGTGTCCCTTCTGTTCTATTCCGTCTTCGTCGATCCTCGCGCTGTACCCAAACATGCTACCGTACTAACTAGCCCACCTTTCAATACTATTGCTCATATTTGCGCTGACGACACATTCATGCTCCGTTTCTTGGTCTCGTTCTTTCAATCGCGGATTGATACGATTGAACATTTCGGACGTTCCATGCGGCGCCTACGGGTGTTCACTGTAAAGAACATCAATCCTCAGGTCGATTCACGACGAAGTATAGGGAGGACAAAGATAGTAAGCAGCTCAGTTACCACTACACTTTACTTATGGCGATCGTTTAGTAGATTGCAATGTAGCGTACGAAAAAAAGGTACCAATTCTCTTTGCTTATGGGACATGGCGTCGAAGTAACAATGTTTCTTCTTTACTACAGCACCAGGAACGAAATATGGCTCTAAGTTCCATAGGATGAGGGATTCCTTACTGAGAACAATTTGGACGTATGTACTACGCATTTGCTTCTTTAGGCCAGCCTGTAAGCGCACGTGCTATCGAGTGTAGATTCGCCACAGTTACTAGCTTTGTGCCTTTTCACAGCAAAGCTCTATACTGGTATGAAGTTCGTCCGCCCTAGAGGCACAAGAACTCCTAGCGCGTATGTAGCGCTGAAATTGGGCAAACCACACTACTGACCCCTCCACCACTGCAAGTTAACAAGGAAACACACGGGCGGCAAACACTAATTGATATTTCTGGACAGACGTGACCAATAACTGAGGAAGGCTTTAACGAACCGTCGGGATTAACCCAGTGATGAACACCGGGGCCGCACGTTTCAGGTTCGCTTGTTGACCATCTGTACAGATTGCTTGGACGGTATTCTTTCTTTATTATTATTATTTTGACCACCGAGCATACGCAGGTCAATTAGGACTAATTACAATTGCGCTCGCAATGTCTCCTACAAGCATGCGGGAATCTTCGCCGTTACAACCTTAACGTTTAATGGGAACGTTCTCAAGCCCAAAAAACTCAGCTCGTGACAACTTCTGCCAGCGACAAAAAAAAAATGATAATAAAATAAATAAGGGGCGCTTTCACGAAATTCTTCTCGCGTGAGACGCTTGATTGACCCGTGTGAAGGCTAGCGAAGCGGGAACAAACAAAATGTACCGCAAAGTTTGAGCACGCGTCAAGGCGTCGCATTGTGTCCCGCTTGATGGCCCCTGTGGAGCTAATTTTTTTTCCTCTTTAAGCCGGCGCTGCGCTCAGTCTGGCGGAAAACGGACTGCTGCGGCTGAAGTATTATAGTCTGCCGTCTTATCGCATCATCGCAGGCCTCAAACGTTGCCCCTGTGTGAATACCGAAACGTCAAACAAAAACAATGTGAGAGAGCTCCTCCTGAAAGCTGTCTTTGTTGCAGTAACACTGTCTGTGAGGAGAAGCCTGCTTCACTCATTGATTATAACGCAGCAGATACGCTGCATGACGAAAGTTTGTGAATGGCATTCACGCGTGGACTTATATATTAGTTTATTTGCAAGCGAGAATGTTTACGCGGTAATGGCGTCAGCCATTATTGTTCCGAAGGTGGCGGGTTCGATCCCTACCGCGGCGGTCGCATTTCGATGGAGGTGAAATGCTAGAGCATACTGTGCAATTTTAGTGCACGTTAAAGATGATCTAAATTTCCGGAACCCTGCACTACGGCATGGCTCACAATCATATCATGCTTTTGGCACGTAAAACTTCACAAATCCACCCAAATTATTCTTATTGGGTCATAGTTCTACTAACGTTTTTAGTGAGGCAGTTTTTGTTCCGCCGCTTCTTTGAACGGGATAGAAAACACTAGGGGAGCGGCTGCCGAAATGATCTCACCTAAATAAGTACGAGAAAATGAAATATACTGAATTTTTGGAATCGCAGTGCGGAAAAATTGTATAAATGTTCTTCGGGACGGGTTATGTACACGCGGCGCAAGTTACAATACGAAACAAGATAGACAGAAACCAGTTATAATACTTCGCACTGCACACGAATATTCTAAAGCCTATGAGAACTATTCATTTTATAAATAATCGATGCTCTTAAGGGTTTGCATTTGTGGCAGTAATTATAATATTTGGGTAGCATTTATTGCTTGAGTGCATGCGTAGAGAACACTACCGCTGAACGGCTTGTAATTGATGAACTGCACTGGTAATTCAAAGAGATGAAAGACACTATGGCTCTCAGGCAGCAAGATGTGTTCGCTGCATTTGAATCAGGCAGAGTGATTTTTTTTCTGGGCTGAGGAAACCAGAATATACCGTGCAGACCACGCCGCCTCGATTCATTCATAAATCCAGTATCTCGAGCCATTCCTAGATTCATAATTAAAAATCATTCGTACACCCCGAACTTCATTCATAAATTCCTCTTTAATCGTAGCGAGGCGATCACTTTCTGCGCGCATGTGTGTAATCACCGCGGATCGCTTGCACCAGTTTGCGATCAATTCTGTTGGGCCAGAAGCGATCAGGGACGAAGTTTAGTCAAATCCGTAGACATGAGCCATCAGTTCTCGTATACTTTTCCAGTAGCACTTACGAGATGAAACTATAGGTCGGTAAGTACAGATGCTCCATTTCCCTCCCACCTCAACCCATCAACTCACTCCGAACCCGTAATTTTTTTTTCCCGGCAGGACCCGCGCGCTCTTACCCCACCGTGTGACTGGTCCCACCCCTTCATCTTAATGGGGGCGGAGGACGTCGTGCTTAGTAGGCTTCGGGCCTGGGTAGGCCTTACACTGGCTGTCATCTCAACGTGGCACTGGTCGCATTTACCACTGTAGGTGCTACGCGTCTTTACTGTCCTGTTCCAGTGATGCAAGCAGATGCATACTATCTTATATGGACCTTCCAAGGGCTACAATCGCTACGTGACACAACCAGCTATGACCGCTGGATACATGGTAATAGATTCCACAAGGCACCACTTTATGCAGAACACCGGTCTTACGGCGCACACCTAATACACATATTCACACAAAGTATTATGCCTTACGTGCAAATTTATATCGCAATAAAAAGAAGTACGCATAGTTCAGCCTGTTTTCGATTGCTGGATAGTACGTAGCTTTCGCTGCGTTGCCTCTTTCCCGCTTTAACCGACTTCATTGATCGTTTGTGTCGATATATTCGCCCCACCCCGTAAAGACTGAGAATGTCTTATGGTCTGTGTTCCACTTCTGGACAGCATCATAGGCGCTCTACGTTGACAGCTTAAAATAGGGCATCGAGCCCCAATCGTCCGTGTAATGGAACGCCTCCGAATGACGCCTGCGCGACATGACGCCCCCTAACGTCAACGAGAAAAAGCTAAAAAAGAACAAGCAGGATTGGTATTTATTTGACCTATTTCGAATTCAAATCTGTGAAAAACAGAACGCGGGTTCTAGAAAGCACGTAAAAAAGCGTCTACTTGACCCCAGACTGCTGTACCGGCAAGATTCGAGCATTCCGCTGAGCCGCCATCTTGTTTGGACAGCAAAATAGCCTGCGTCGTTTTTTTCTCCGGTGCTGTCTTCGCGAAGCAGTCATTTTTCAGCGTCCGCGTGAGAATCAGAATGAGCCTTAAGTTGCGCGTTGTCCGCTTAGCCGTCTATTTAGCCGTCTACCGTGAGTATTGGAACACACCCACACAGCGATTCCATCTGCGTGGAGTCGACGATAGAGGCGCCGCGGTAGTTTTCACTGCGGCCTTTTCTGCTCCGGAGCCCTTGCTCAAATCTTCTTACTTTGTTATACATATCTATATATCTTGCAACTCGAAATAATCCCCCCCCCTCCTTAAACTCCTCGGTCTTCCCTTCCTTTTCACTGGTGCTGCGGTCGACGGACAGAGCAGAGCAGGGTTAGGAGCCCGGCCCGATTTTGCAATAAACTGCTCGCAAATCCAATAACGACTTCCATTTCCGTTTTGACTTGGGAAGGCCGGAACGCCTGCGCGCTGTCCCCCCCCCCCTCTCCCCCTCCCTCGTTTTTCGGGAGGTTTGGGAGACGCGAGAGAAGAGGCCCTCGGGGGAATATGAAACCCTGGAGCGGTGCGCGGGGTTTACTGCACCGTCGCACCCGCGAAAACTTGTTCAGTTTACGCGCGCAAGAGGGTTTAAGGAAGCTAAGTAGCAAGGAAAGAGAGAAAAGGTGTACTGCCAGTCTATTTCTCGGCGTCGCTTCGTGCACCTGTAGTTATCGACTGCGTGTACCTCCCGGCGCAGAGACACTATTGCTAATCTTGCGAAAGCATGGAGAGCAAGAACGGGTTTGTTTGCTACTTGCGTCGTGTATCGAACGGCGCCGCCTTATAAATGGGAACGCGGCGAATGTATCCGTTTCGTTTAGTGACTCCTGTAGATATGAGTTCGGGTCTCGTTTTTTTGGCGGCCCGAATACGCTTAACGGGAATTTCATTAAAGTAAGTCGGCAACGTCAGCGTACGTATAATAAGGTTTTGTAGTGCTCGTGCCGTATACACTGTCAAGGGTAGAAAGGGAGATACATAGAATCGCATTCGTGAGAGCTTTAAGTATGTGAAACGACTTTAGAGTAAGACGCTGCAGCCTGTAGTTGAACGTATTCCTCACTCTTCGGGAAGGCCAAAGGTTGGAGATACGAAAACGCATTTCTTGCCTAAGTCTGGGTTCGAGTTCTCAAAGTTAAACCGGTGATCTGCTACATTGTTTTGTCGTTTGGAAAGCATCGCCTGTTATATCGATTCAGACCGCTCCGCTTATGACGCAGGGTTCTGCTTTTTGAAAGGTTTCGGACATACCTGACTATGGACTGTTGCTGTCAAAGTTTTTCGGAAACAGTGTTTGCACTGACTCGCAGTAATGAGATCGTTAACCAGAGTGAGAGAAAAGAAGGAAAACTAGGGATGCGTCTAATTGGCTACTGCACATTTTGGGAAGGGCAAGTGGATCGAAAAGATGAAAAAATTTTGGAAAGGTGACATAAATATTGAGGCAGTTAAAGGGAACGCACGAAGGAATGTTGCCCAGCATATCAAAACGCTTCTGTGACGTCAAGTCGGAGGAGGTGGAGGAGGAGGGAATGAAAGGCAGGGAGGTCAACCAGACGCGCGTCCGGTTTGCTACCCTACACTGGAGGAGAGGGATCAAAAGAAAGAGGGAAGAAGGCACTGTCAGGGTACATGTGCGCCTGTCCTCTGCACGCAAGCTATCGCTGTAGCAATGCCCGCGTCGCTTTGCTGACCTGAGACGCCTGGGGCCACGATCGCAGGATCTTTTTTTCTGAATACCGGTCTGTCGGCTAGTTTGTTCAGCGCATTGCGTAGAATGCTTGTGTTCGCTCACAAAGCGATCACAGAAGCACAGTAGATGTTCTATTGTTACGTCACTGTTATACAAGTCGCATCTAGAGCTGTCTGTCATCCCTAGTTAGGTTTTTATAGTTAACCAGTAGGGTGACAAGCAGATGGAAAGACAGGAAGGTTACCTAAGGTTGTTGGCCATTCGTATCAGAAATAAATAGCCGTTCGTGAAGCAATTTGTAGCGTAAATAACTCATGCAAGAGAAGCCACGACACGAAAAACGAACACCCAATATGTCGCTATCGTTTGTCGTAAGCTTTTAGTTTGCGATTATTTGAAAATGTGGTGGCCACAGATCGAACACTGTCAAGCGCTCGTGCTTTGAGAAGAAGAGGCTGTCTTTTTTTATGATTTATGAGTTGATTGATTAGTATATAATACGTAATCGTGTCTGTGCTACCGTGAATCCTTGTATGGGGGCAGCGAGCTCGTCAAGATGTCGAAAGACAGATTTTATTGGCCGCTCCTCTGTCTGTTTCTGAAACAGACGAAATAAAGTTGATTGATTGATTGATTGATTGATTGATTGATTGATTGATTGATTGATTGATTGATTGATTGATTGATTGATTGATTGATTGATTGATTGATTGATTGATTGATTGATTGATTGGTTGATTGATTGATTGATTGATTGATTGATTGATTGATTGACCGACCACGAAATTAGGTAGCCTTGCTGTCCGATGACTTGTCACAATAACTTGAAGAGACGTGAGAACAGACGCACTCGGTAGCGTGGTCATTCGACAGCCTAAACACTAAACTGACTGGTCCACGTCGCCCATAATTGACAGTATACTGTTGATTCATCCAGTTTTCATGGACGACAGGCGGGCGAATAGCCGTCATCACGACTGGCAGTCCGGGTAGAATCAATCAAAAGAATGGAGGGGGTATGCGGTTCCCACACGTCAGCGCCGGAAACCAAAGGGGGATTGCGCCGCCGGGCAGCTTCATCTCCGAGCGCGTTTCTGTAATGGAGGAGAAAGCATAAGCCAATCGCGTTTGCGCCGGTAGGCGAGACGTGTTTTCCGGCCAACGCGGATTCTGGCCGCACGCACCTTTCTTGATATTTCTGTCGAAGTCGATATGCTATAGCACACCGCAAGTGCACAACGAGAGTGTATACGCGCCGTCGCAGCGGAAGGCAGGAAATGTTGGGCAAGATCTACAGGAAAGCAATCAACTTCCTTTGGCGTTTCGCCGAACGGAGCACTCATCTGATGAAGCACGTCTCTCTTTCTTTTTTTCTTTTTTTTTCGCTCTGGGCAGCCATTAGCGCTAATCACGGCATTTTCCTTACGCGCTGCCCCTTTCTGTACGTGAGCTGTAGCAACTACGGAGGTGTCCTGCGTAATCCCCGATCTAACGCTTTTTTCTCTCCTTCCTTATTTCCTTTTTTCCTTCTTAGCTGTCGGCGCTTCCCTCGGTATGTTCCCATCCTACGAGTCCTTTCTTACTGCGTTACTACGCAGAAAACGCTAGCGCGGTGGGATGGGCGTCGTCAGTGCGCAGTTTCCTGCGCCGCTTCTCGCGCGAGCCAGATGGCCTCACCTTCTCGCGAGGGCGGTAAAAATGCGAAGAGTGTTTTGACCGCTTCTGAAACGTAATGTAAATATCTAAGAAAGAAAAACGTAGGGCGCAGAAGGGAAACGACGCTGTTAGAGCGATCCCGCTTCTCAAGTTTCGGCGGTGTTTTTTCAAGCACACGCCGTACCCCTAACTTCATATTTCGTTAGACCGTTCATGGAAAAGGCGCATACTGCTTCGGTGTTTGACCTCTGCTCGGCGCTCGTTTTCCTTTCGTTTATGTCAACGTTCCTTCGTTTATTAGCGTTCCTTCGTTTATCAGTTCCTTTGTACAGTATGGTTGTATGATTGTTTCTGTCAGTACTAAGGATGCCCAGTATTTGAGGCGGTATAAGCAGGGTCCCTTACGCATGGAAGTAGAAGCTACTGCCGTAGCGCTGGGCCTAATTAATTAATCAGTTAATTAATTAATTAATTAATTAGGTTGGTAATTATTGATTGATTGATTGAATGGTTGATTGATTGATTGATTGATTGATTGATTGATTGATCGATCGATTGATTGATTGATTGATTGATTGATTGATTGATTGATTGATTGATTGATTGATTGATTGATTGATTGATTGATTGATTGATTGATTGATTGATTGATTGATAAGCAGTGTTCCTTACGCAAGAAAGTAGGAACTGCTTTCGTAACACTGGAAACCTCCCTCCTGGATTGACTGGCTGACTGACCGACCGACCGACTGACTGTTGAGTGAGTGAGTGAGTGAGTGAGTGAGTGAGTGAGTGAGTGAGTGAGTGAGTGAGTGAGTGAGTGAGTGAGTGAGTGAGTGAGTGAGTGAGTGAGTGAGTGAGTGAGTGAGTGAGTGAGTGAGTGAGTGAGTGAGTGAGTGAGTGAGTGAGTGAGTGAGTGAGTGAGTGAGTGAGTGAGTGAGTGAGTGAGTGAGTGAGTGAGTGAGTGAGTGAGTGAGTGAGTGAGTGAGTGGATTCTGATATTCAGGAATAACTGAGCGATGTGAAAGTGAATAGCAAATGGCTTTGGAAGAACATGACCATATATCGTCGATCCGGCGCTTCTTTGAGACCTCAAAAAGAAAAGAAAGGAGATAATTATCTTGTTTTTTCCACGTTAAGAAAACGGCACCATGTTTTCTATTTCGAAATTCTGATGGTGGCATGGGTTAATATCGTCAAAACTATAACTACAAAGGCATCGAGTGGATCGAGAGGCCACATTTTTTTTTTTGCATATGAACTTTGCGAGTCCAATGGATAATGAAGCCAAGGAAATTTCCGGGAAGAGTTATCTGTAGTTTTTAATTAAAACGCAGTAATTAGGAGATAACTGGGAAAATTAATTACAGTAAACAAAAAGAAGCGACTCACCGTCGATGGAGGCGAGTCCCACAACCTTGGAATTACGCTTGTATCGTTGAAATTATCACTGAATCCGAGAGCTTTTAGGTGTTACAGCGAAGCCGTATACGGCTGGAGGTGGGAAAACGTGGCGGCCCGTGAGTGCGCAGAAATTATAATGAAGCAGAAACGCTAGCATACGTTACTTCGAAGGGCCTCCGCGCTTGCACTATAGTTTCTTTTAAGGTTTTACCGGCATATATAGCTGGGAATGATACCCACTGCAGTATGAATCGCTACCAGCAAAGATCTTTAGTGGTCTCAATATTCTTTAAGCCAGGCCCGTAGCCAGGAATCTTTTTCGGGGGGAGGGGGGGGGGGGGCACTTGCTGATAACCTTGACTATTTGAGAAAAACGCCTATTTTCATGATTTATTTTCGATAAAACACCATGTCTCATGAAAATTTCGGGGGCGGGGGCCGGGACCCCCCGGCCCCTGGCTACGGGCCTGCTTTAAGCTAACGTCACCAAACGAACAGATTGAAGTACGCATCCCCTAAATTCGGTGACAGAGAAATGAAAAGCTACGACAGAAGACACTTCGATAGATTCAAGCTCGTGATAAACACCGCGGCCACACGTTTTGGCTTCGATGGTTAGCAATCCGTACGGAGAGCTCGGGCGGTCATATTCAGTTCGGTTTACCTTCTAATGCTTTTCAATCTGCTCTCTACGCGACGAGTTAGCCTAAATACCTGCAGGAACAGCACTAATCGCGAAGTACTGCAGTCGCTACGAAGCTCTGTTTTTGCGTGAGTACTGGCCGTTTAGGCGGGCGCGACAGCCGCCCCGGAGTGCCTCCACGGAGCGCGTTCTCAAAATACCTCCGGTGCGCTTCATTATCAAAGCTCGTCAGAAACACCTGTGTCCGCCGTGTGCGTGGGCTCGGTAGCGAGTGGCTAGCGTTAGCCGTCTTCTGGTACGTTCCCGCAATTCCTCGAGCCGTTTGTATGAGTAGTATAAACGCTATACGAAAGTGAGTGCACTGTGGATCGATGCTAGCTCGCGGCTGTTATCGTTCTTTAGTTTTTCTTTTCTTGCTGTCCTGACTCAAGCACGCTAATCAGGCACGTCATCGGTGATATCGACAATGACACGATTGAATTTTGTTTTATTGTTTCCTTTTGATGTCCGCCGCGGTGGTATAGGTGGTTACGGCGCACGGCTACTGGCCCGAAAGTCGCGGGTTCGATCCCGGCCGCGACGGTCGCATTTCGATGGAGGCGAAATGTTAGAGGCACGTGTACTGTGCGATGTCAGTGCGCGTTTAAGAATCCCAGGTGGCCGAAATTTCCTGAGCCCTCCACTACGGCGTGCCTCAAAACCAGTATCGTGGTTTTGGCACGTAAAACCGGAGATATTATCATTAGTTCCACGGTCTCTCCCTCATTCAATAGCGCTAGACAGCGTAAATCGCGGTTATCTTACTGCAGCTCTTATAATAAGGTAACATAAAGTGCAGCACTGAGCGTTACGAAAATTTGATTTTCATGATTTCAGTTCACGCTATCCCGTTTTAGCAAACGCTAAAACCGCCGTTATTAGGGAGCTGCGAGCGTACGATACATCAAATTCCAGATACGGAAACTATAGAAGCGTGCTATTAAATCTTTCTTTGGTACTTAGTGCAGTAACCCGTGGACCTCCACGTGATTTCGCTCTGTGCCCACGGAAGGTTTTGAAAGGCAATCGCAGCGTTTCGAATGCGAAATCAAGGGGTAGCGAGGAGCTAGCGAGAGAGAGCTAATAAGATTCGCACTCTAAATGATTTCAGCAGATCTACTAAACGCTTGTTGCCAGGCGTGTAGTCAGAAATTTCCTTCGGAGGGGAGAGGGGAGGGGTGAGCTCCTCCCCCCCCCCCCCCCCCGACCACGCCAGTGCCTGTTGAAATCCACACACAGCAAAGACCGAACTTGTCTAAGAGGTGTTCCTTAGGTTGACTATAACCGGAAGTGAAGACTAGACCAAACGGAAGTAAACACAGACGGAAAGTTGAATCCGGTGATGACGTTAGGAACCCCGCATGTGAACTGAATATTTGAAGTAGGAACCGGAAATGAATTTATGAGCGGAAGTGCACTCCCGAAAGTCACTTGGGCGTACGGAAGTGGCATGACGGAAGTTAGGTATGACCCGGAAGTCACCTGACGGAAGTAGGAAGTGATGTCAAAGAGGAATATTCAATATTAGACGGAAATTCAATATTCCCTTCATTCAACCTCAGCACAGTTGCTGAGTTGTGTGACTATTTTTTAAAGTGCGCGACCTATCCACGAGGCAGCAGTAGCCGAAATAAGAAAAGAGAGGGATATCCACGAAGAAAGCTTCTGTTTAAAACTGCTTCTCCAGAATCTACGGTTGCATTCCGAGAGTGTGGGCCTCCAGAAATCACCGGCGAAACACAAATCGCGTAGGCGACGCGTATCCACTTCAGCGCACGGCCGCGTATCTTAGAGTAAACAGTGGGGGCGCCTGTTCCTCGCACGCTTGCACCGCTCAGGCTTTATTATGCGACCGATATATAAGCGTCTCCGCGAGGGAGAAAAGTAGTTTCGAAGCGCGCGGTGCTCGGAATATGGAAAATGCCGCGTTATTGCGCTCACCGCCAAACGCGGGAGAAAGCTAGCGCGAAGAGAAAACGCCGAGTGCTTCGCGGTGTGTACCTACCTAGGATTTTCTCTCTTTTTTTCGCGAACTAAAGCTCTCTTGTTTCACTCTTCGATTTCGGATGCGCGGTGCATACACGGAGTCTAGAAGGAGGGCTGTTCGTGCTGTTTCTTTATTCCGCGCAGAGCTCTTTGGGCGTGCAACGACGATGGCGACGACGCGAAAACGACGCGTACGTGAAAACAAAAGCGCCGGAGGCAGCGGCATGCTGCGGCGTTTCAAGACGTCGATGCAAAAAAGCGTCACATATATATGCCGCGTACGGTGCGGGCGGCGGCATTTGCAACGCTCAGTGCAAACACGGCAGGCTTGCATACCGCGGTAGCTTGTCGCCGTGTTATTACGGAGCAACTCGAAAGGAGGGGGGCTGCCGTCGCGGATTTCTGAATATGTGAACAAGCGAAGCGATTCCCCAACTCGCCTCTACACCGAAAACGCCTCGTCGTTTTCCCCTGCTTGTTTTGTTATTTGTTTCGCTTTTTTTGCCGGAAGGCGGCGCGCGGTTGGTGGTATATTCAGACGCGCGGCCATTCGGAGATATACGCGAAGGCCGTCGTGCATTCGAGCCTCCTCAGGTACGCTTTTACCGTGTCGCTGTAAGGAGCGGACGCCCCTCCGCATTCGTGTGCACGGCGAAGCCAACGACAAAAAAAAAAACATGAAATCGACCTTAATTCTTGACTTACGCTTATAGTTAGCGGCACTCAGACCTCGGCGTTCTGGGGCCCAGGTGTATTCCTCGGGTTAGTCCGAAGCGAATCTCAGAGGCCACGTATAAAGCAGGGCGTGGTTCTGACCTTCACCTCCAGGTGTCACAACGGTCCCAGCTGCTCACGAGAAAACTGTCAGCTCTTTCGATGGACTTGTTCAATTAATTTTCATTAATTACCCTGACCCCTAATCGGCCCTTAGATAACTTTATGCTCTGATATCATGTGTATTCAGTATAACCCTTACCTTGAGCCAGAACTATCGATTTCGTACCACTTTTATTGTTTAACACGTTTTATGCATATTGGCGGCGGGGCTCGCCCTGCCTGTCCCCTCGCGGGTGCGGCCCGCAGCTACAGTGGCTAGAATAGCCACTGTACCGCTGCCGACCCTCCTCCATGAGGAGAATCGGCTCCTAAGGACCTTAAAGGGGCCATGACACCCAATTTTCGATCATATTCTGTGTTATGCGGATTAATCCTTGTGCATTCACGAATAAGCTGGCGAAATTTTAGCGCATTTGGTCGAGCACTTAATTTATAACCGAATATTTTTATAAACACGCGAGCGGCCCGAGAGTCAGGCAACACTGGTGCACTCGCGAGCCGTGACGTAACAAGCAGCTAGCTGTTCAAGCGTCTGCATTGCGGCGAACGATATTGTTCCGTGGTGAGCTGCTCGTGATATCGAGATATTTTAGCTGACTGACTGACCGACCGACCGACCGACCGACCGACCGACCGACCGACCGACCGACCGACAGACCGACCGACCGACCGACCGACTGAGCCGGTAGTGCACGACCGAAAGTGCTCGACTAGTTGCTCGTGCCACTAATATGACAATGAACAGAGAGAGAGAGAATAAAACGAGAGAAAGGCAGGGAGGTTAACCAGAATTGTAGCATCCGGTTTGCTACCCTACACTAAGGGGAGGGGGAAAGGGAAAGAAAGACGGAAAGGACAGCGGAGAGAAGAGCAGGCGCGCTAAAATAAATATAAACAAAAGTAAGCTGTAGAGCGGGAGTACTAAAGCCTATTCAATAGGCCATTGGCACGCAAAAAGTTCAGTAAGGCCATAAATGATTTTCGCTGTGCAGACAGTCCGGGTCGGCATTCCAGCACTGACTGTGCCGACAGGGGTCTGTCATCAAGGCGGGCCAACACAGCAGCTAGCGACAGTCTGTGCGAGCTGTAGCGAGAGCAGCGACAAAGAACGTGGTCTATCGTTTCTTCGCTGTCACACTGGCTGCAAGCAGCACTCTCTGCCATGCCAATTCGGAAGGCAAAAGATTTGGTGAAAGCAACACCAAGCCACAGTCGACAAAGCACCGTTGCCTCGAGTCGAGAGAGTCCGGACGGAGGCCGAAGTCGACGACACGGGTCCAGTCTATGCAGTCGTGTGTGCTGTAAACTTGGTGTGTTCCACAAGGATTTTATTTCTTCATCGGCAATCTCTCGAATTTTCATCGCAGCATCCGTTCTTGATAACGGGATGGATTTTTGTACGCCGTCTTCGTGTGCAGTTCGAGCAGCAGCATCGGCATGTTCGTTGCCCAATATGTCGCAGTGACTTGGAAGCCACTGAAAGGTGATGTCATGTCCTTGCACGAAGAGGTGATGGAGCAGCTCTCTAATTTCCAACACTAGTTGCTCGTGAGGTCCCCGGCGTAAGGCGTATATCAGGCACTGTAGAGCTGCCTTGGAGTCCGTGAACACGCTTCATTTCTTGGGTGGTTGGTCATGAATTACTCTAAGTGCGCTACGCTGAGCAGCAACTTCCGCAGCTGTCGATGTATTCTGGTGGGATAGCCTAATCTTCACGGTGGTTGTTCTTGCAGGAAAGATCACTGACCCTGCAGACTCAACAACGGTGGTTGAGGCGTCAGTATATAGATGGCTATGCTCGCTGTACGTCTCGTACAACAAGAGAAGAAAAAGCTGCTTGAACGCTGGAGACGAAAGCTGAACAGAGAGAACGAACAGTCCGTGCGAGAGGAGTGAAGGGGTGAAATAAATGGAAGAAGCAATCCAAGCTTATTTAGCGGTAAGTGCCAGAGTAATGTGTTATTACGTCGGGCGATGGGGTGGCGGCGTGGTCGAGCGATTCTAGACTAGAGTAGTGTTACTGTTTATGCTACCCTAAGGTTATACAATAATTCTAGACTAGAGTGGTCAACAGCGCCGCTGTTGGTGATGCCGGCATCTCACCACGATGGTGTAGGCAGGAGATGATTGGATGGATCAAACTTTGTTGAATTAGTTTTGTAAAAGTGGCCTGCAACACTTTTCCAAGTAATCGTCGAATGGCTTCATTAAAAGAGCTTGTTACCTCACATATCGACTGCCGCAGTCTTTTTTTTTTTTTAGAATCCGTGAAGTACGAGCAGAGTTACGGGGGTTTGTCGCACGCTTCAAGCGCATTCTCTCTCTCTTCGTACTTGCGAGCGCGCTCAAAGCTAAGCAGGGAGGGGGATGACAAGGAGGCAAGAAGATGCGTCCCTTCGTCAGCGCGCGTCATGACCTTGAGCACTTTATTTTCTCTTTTCCTTCTAACGCGCGCCTTTCTTTCAGTGTGATCGCGAGTGAACGCGCTGGCGCGTGGCGGCATCCAGCGGCGACCACGGTTACTATGCAGCTCCCGATGCTCAAATCAGCGAATTGCCGTTGACTTTGGTTTATGGCGTGGTCATTTGGGTGTATGGCACCATTTGTCGAGAGAAAAGGGAAAGAATTCTAGCTGACTTTGAGAATTCATATTGAACTCCAGGCCGCGTACTGCGCTATAATGTTTGACTCGCGTGTTCTCAGGAGCCGTCGACTACCCTATCGGGAGCGTTTTCTGGCTATGCTGAAAATGTGTTGCAGGGCCCCTTTAAGATGAAAGCCTTTGCTGCGTCATCAAACGCGAAAAGTAACCGTCGGCGACACGAGTGATGCAAAACATCCTCATGTGATGACGTGAGTCTGTAACGTCATCATGACGTCACAGGTCACCAAAATTTGTGACCTCACTATGACGTGAAATTATGACGTCATGACATGATCACTTGAGCATAAGTGGGTCGATCCCGCAGGGACGTAAGTTACAGAAAGCTTGCAATGCCTCCAGTCCTTGAGGCAGTAGCAAAGCACGCTGAGTGCAGAAAGCTTTCGGGGGTGGTGGAATCGATACAGTGGACTAAAAATAAAAGGGAAAACAAGATGGCTTCCGTCTTAAAGTCACTTTAGGCGAATGCTTATGGGACCCCGTGAGTTTTCTTTTTTTTTTTCGCGTGATTGGGATCCTAGACTTCCAGGAGCCGCCTAGGCAGGCCCTGTCCACCAGCCAGATCTGGTCATCGGAGCCGGCAGCCCGAGAGCGGCGTAGCGTTTAGAAAAAAATTTTAAGGCGAAAGCCTTAGATGCCTCATCGACGTGAAAATTGACCGGGGTCCTGTGTCGGCGTCCCACGTCAGCGGCGTCAACACGAGTGAATGAAAAAAGTCATCATCACGTGATGACGTCATCATAGGCGTCGCATATCGTTAAAATTTGCTGACGTCACATAACGTGAGGTCACCTGACGTCACATCGTGCCGTCATCGCATGACGTCATTGCTTCGTCAATGGTGGGCCGATCCCGAAGGCATTGCAAAACAAGGTGAGGTACCGAAAGCTTGCAATGACTCCGATCCTAGAGGCATTGCAAAACCGCGTTAGTTGCGAAAGCTTTCGGAGGGTGGGCGTGGGAGGTTCGCTACATCGACTTAGAAGAAAAAGAAGATGGCTTTCGCCTTTGAGTCGACTGAGGCGGCTGCATAAGGGACCCTATGAGTCTTTATGTCATAGACTCAGTTAACATCAATAACAACTGAACATAATTTACTTGCTAGACATGCGTTTACGAGGATCACAAGAAAGACATGAGTTACAGGGACATCACTATGTGGAAAGGAACTGATTGTAAATGGTATCTATCGGCAGGGACACGGAGCAGCTCTTAGACAGCCAAGAACCGTGGTCCCCCACTTGTCCCTAATGTCGCGGCTCACGTGCAAATGAAGACGTTGCCAGCGTACAAGAGTATATTTTTCAATACTCTTCTCGACATGTTACTTTCGTTGGGGACAGCGAGATCTTATTTTAGAATTAACCTAGCGTTTAAATTAACAGAGCGAAACAATTTTACCTCCGAGCAAGTGCATACGCAAGGCCACCCGCGGACCGACACGAGGGGCGGGCTGATTAGCTATGCAGGGCTAAAAGTGGCCTAGGGCACCTTTTAGCCGTGAAGACCATTCATAATTTTCTGGTGAAATAAACTTTGATTGATTGATTGATTGATTGATTGATTGATTGATTGATTGATTGATTGATTGATTGATTGATTGATTGATTGATTGATTGATTGATTGATTGATTGATTGATTGATTGATTGATTGATGCCGCAGTCAATTGGCTGGAAGAAGCGGCCACGACTGCCGCCATGACGCAGGATTCACACCAGTGACGAGCACCGGTCGCGCGACAAAGTTAGTCGCAAACGGTCGCAAATGGCCGCTTTGGTCGCAAAGCAACTGCTTCGGCTAGTGCCTCGCTGCTCCATTTCTCAGTCGCGCGACTGCAGTCGCCAACCACTGAACCAATCAGATGCGCAGTAACTGAACGTCACCTTATTTTGCAGGGCAATGACAACGTGAGCCGACGTGAATTCTGTGTGGCAACCCGGTGTAAGTCGCACGGATGTGTGAATATCGGGCGCCTTGAGTCGCTTTTTCGTCGCCAGTTGCAAATGGTCGCGCGACAGTTACGACAGTCGCAGGTGTCGTTGAACCTTTAAGATCTCTGCGTCAGTTAAAACGACACTCACCGATGTGGCTGACGGGGTCACAATCGCCCCAGCAGTTGCGCATGCAGCCGATTGTACCATTACAGCGATTTGCAAGGATTACCAAAGCGTATGCAGATACTTCCTTCAAAGGTCAGCACCAAACACGGTCGCACTTCATCAGATCAATCTCACGTGGGTGCCTGAGCGTATTGTGTCCCCGGGAATGAGCGCGTCGATTCCCAACTCCAACGTCTTTCCCTCCAGGCCCCGGAGGACCACTCACGCAAGCTTATTGAAAAAAAAAAAAAAAATGCCTACAGCGACCTTAACGCAAGAGGGGTACAGGAGTGGCACTCGCATCGGTTTTTGGGTAAACAGTGGGTAAGGATGTGATGTCAACACGCTAAATGTTCGCGGTACTCTAGCGTAGCGAGCCCCATCGGATGAGTTTCTGAGGTGTAAATCATGTAATTGCTGGTTACGCTTATTTCTACGAAGTATATTACTCCAATTTTAACTTATGACATGCCCCAATATCTATTCTATCATATGTAACCCTTAGCCTAACCCATTTGAATCCCTTTTATATACGTTTCTATTTTTAGCGGCCCCACCACGGTGGTCTAGTGGTTATGGCGCTCGACTGCTGACCCGAAGGTCGTGGGATCGAATCCCGGCCACGGCGGCTGCATTTCCGATGGAGGCGAAAACGTTTGAGGGCCGTGTACTTGGATTTAGGTGCACGTTAAAGAACCCCATGTGGTCGAAATTGCCGGAGCCCTCCATTATGGTGTCTCTCATAATCATATCGTGGTTTTTGGACGTTAAGCTCTAGATATTATTCTCTTTTTATCAGGGTTTTCGGACAACTCGCAACGGCGATAGAAAAGGGTGGTTTGTAAGATATCAAAAAGCGCGTCACTCGGTGCCCGAGTCATTAAAAACAAGTAGATGGGATGTACGCCAACCACCACATTAGCACGTAGTACAGAAACGGTTCACAAGATTTACCTTTCCCTCCCCAGAGCGAACGCCGATGTGAAAAGCGCTGCGAACAAAGGCGTAACAGCTGTTCAGATATGCTGCCGAAACGGGTATTAAAATTGAGGTTTTTTTTACAGAACAGTTTGCCGCCCTTGAAAGTTGAATCCCCAACCGTCGCATGACACGGCAATGCTCTGACGAGGTGGAATGCGCCTTTTCCATTTTTCTGTGCTGCCCTCTGCCTTTTTGGTAGTATTCTGGTAGAGGCCAGTATAACCGGTATCGCCAGAACAAAAGCCTTCAAGGTTAAAATGCGTCTCGCAATTTTTTCGACTAGGAGAAGGGCGCATATGCCGTGGCATCGCAAGAGAAAGGCGGAATATAGTATAGTATTATAGCATGATCACTATTAGGACGGTTGCATATACACGGCAGCGCTTCCAATTGCCTGAAACAGCAGCAGAGGATTCCATGCAATTGTGACTTCAGAGATTTTCGGCTTGTCCGTAACTGTAATAAAATTTGCAAAATATCAGGTTATCGGAAAGGGGCATGGCAACAACTTTGTTAATAGCGACATAATCTGTAGCTGAATGCGGTCTCAAGTAAGTGTTCTTCAGTGAGTGGTTCCGAGCTTGCAGAAGTGTAGCCCGAACCATTGGTCATTATGACCAAAGAAATTTTTCTTCCCTTTCCCCTTTTCTTTCCTTGGGTTTTGCAGAAAGCTTATGCTAAGATGCAGTAAGGTTATACAACAGGTGAGTCACCCGATAGCACCAACCTAAAGTTATTTAAACATTGTGGTATGAGGGGCCACGAGATGAGTGAGTTGCTTTCAGGATAATGTACCAGTACATCCAGTAAACAATTGTGGGAACCCTAGGGGCCACATTCTGTTAACTTTTTGTATGCATGTTTCATTAAAAAGCAGCTAGAGACAGAAACTAAATGTTCGAAAGTGCTTATTACATTACCTGTTCGTCACAAACGCCAGCCAACGAAAAACACGAGTGTGCCTTCTGAACGCAGGATTACCTCAAACGACCGATGTAATGCCGGCACCGGCCAAACTTCCCGACGTTCCATGTTCTAACTTCATGCGCGCATGCGCACATATTTCTTACAAGAGTGAATAACGGTATACCTACGGTATCTAAGAGTATGAAAGATGCGGCGAACAGATTCTCACTTATACATTGATACCACAGGCAAGGCGTTAATTGGTATGTGAACACGAATGTCACGATGTAGTCATGGCGTCAGTGAGGGCATCAGTTTCACTCTAACATAAAAACAAGAGTCATCTCGCTCTTTGCTATGAGTCCTCACTTGTACGTATATGACTCTCTTTAAAGAAACACGCGAACTCTCTTTGCAGATCAATATACTCTCGCCGGAGAGTCGTGGGACCCGAAAAAGAGTTAATGCCTCTATTCAAAGAAAGTCATAAACGCGACGACTCAGGACTCACCGAAAAGAGTAACACATGCTCTTTTTGTTTTCTTAGAATGTTTTGGACAAAACAGCGTTCACGCCCGTCATTCTCGTTCACGCTGCAGCCCCGAATTGTGTGGCGAAGTATTAGCCTTCAACCTTCTGGTGAAACGCCAGTAACCGCGTAGTCTCGTGATCGCTATGCGCACACATCCACTCCATTCGATGTCCGCTCATTGATAACCTCGTCCCGGTCATGCTGTCCTACTCTCCGCGAAGCTATAGCGCTGTCCCTCGGGGACCTGCTTCCCACCCTCCACTCTTCTTGCACCACGTCATCACCGCAGGCAAGTCTCGTTCGTCGAACGTCGTTGTCATCGTCTTCCATGCCGGCGAAATCTTGAGGAAGCACACGGCAGGCGCGAGAGGGCGCGGCACGCGGTATAAACCCGCGGTCCCAGCACGCTTAGCATACCAAATTCGCGCGTCGGCACAACCTCCCCCCCCCCCCCTTGTGCCCTTTCCTATACCCTTCGCACGCAAACCCTGCGTCCTTCCTTCGCCAGAGGCAGTGCAAGTATTGGTGAAAAGGGTGGCGGGGGGGGGGGGGGGGGGCTGGGTCTGCCGCCGCAAACTGAAATTTTCCGGCCTCCCGCACAGCCTTCCACTTTGCACGCAAAAGACGTTTTCCTCGCGCGCCTAACACAAAGCTGGGCAGAGATAGGACAAAGAAAAAAAGGAAACGCGGGAAAAAGAGAGGGGAACGAGGGGAGAGATATCCCGGCACCTCCGCGTGGCGTGCACAGTGTCATACACCTCCCCACCGAGCTTCAACATCCCTCCCCTTGTGCTTGCTTTGGTCCCCACATAAATACGCAATTGCCGTCGTGTCGAGTAGGGCGTACTGGCTCTGGCTTCGGCTCTGGCTTCCCCTTGTTTTCGATGACACTCGCACGCCTCTTCTCGCGGACCTCTCATATGGCGCCTCGCTTTATCCGCTGGGAACGGACTTTGTTCCTGCGGTCTTTTTGTATGCAACGCGTCTCATCTCCCTTTGTTTTCTTTCTTTCCTTCCTCTCTCTCTTTCCTTCTTTTCTTCTCTTTGCTCTTTCGTTTCTGTGTGTGAGTGCCGCTTCTTTCTTCGTCTTCTTTCAGAATCACTGTGCCGAGGCTGCTGATTGTAATTACACACGTGGGTTGTTTGAGCTAGAGCGCCGGATTTTCGATGTGTATAGCACGTCCGCATGATAGATAGATAGATAGATAGATAGATAGATAGATAGATAGATAGATAGATATATAGATAGATAGATAGATAGATAGATAGATAGATAGATAGATAGATAGATAGATAGATAGATAGATAGATAGATAGATAGATAGATAGATAGATAGATAGATAGATAGATAGATAGATAGATAGATAGATAATAAGATAGATAGTGTAAGCGGTGCGCATCGGCGCCCGCCTCTGTGCAAGCGAGAGGTGAAGACCGGATGGACGTTGGTGTGTTGAGCGCTCGGTCTGTTTTCTGTGCTGACGCTGTCTCGCATTTGTGACCCTTGTGCCAGGCGCCGTGCCGAACCTCTTTAGAAGAACCCGCCTGTTGCATTTGGTGGAGGTGCTGGATAGATAGATAGATAGATAGATAGATAGATAGATAGATAGATAGATAGATAGATAGATAGATAGATAGATAGATAGATAGATAGATAGATAGATAGATAGATAGATAGATAGATAGATAGATAGATAGATAGATAGATAGATAGATAGATAGATAGATAGATAGATAGATAGATAGATAGATAGATTTCTTGGTGCAACGTAAGTAGACGCACAGCTCGGCGATAATGTTATAACTGGGTTATAACGTGGTTATCAAGATAAGATATGACAACTTTTCTGTGATTTCTGTTTTGTTTCCGCAATAAAGAAAATAACTCCTTAAGTTCTGGCGTTCATACTCAGACTTCTAATTAATTTAGCCTCCTGACTTTTTGTTAACGTGTACCTAAAAGTGATTACGCATGTGTTTTTGCATTTAGCCCTCAGCAGCTTTGTTATCATGGCAGGCAAAGAAAAAGGACAAAACAGCTTTCAAGCATACAGCATCCAGATGGTCTCGCTGTCAAGAAGTCTTTAAGCACACGCTGAAAAAAAGTACTCAGTTCTGCTATATTTTTTTAACAAGCATGTTAATTATGAAGCGAGAAATAACCGTTCCGGGTCCTTTCTTTTAATGTACGTTGTTCTAAGCACCGATCAGAGAAACAGAGAAATAAAAACAGGGCACACTTGTTCATGCCTTTTCGAGGAGAGTTCTTGCCTCCTCGTCAAGACTCGCGTGAAGTCATTAGATGCTCATTAGCCCTGGGAAATGCTGTGCGGTACAAGGCGCCCTTCGTGCCCCTGCGGGCCCCTACGGCGAACGAGGAACTTTGCCTCCACTGTGTAGAACAAGAGCGACCGTACCGCCGTGCCAATAACAGACGCTCCA
This sequence comes from Rhipicephalus sanguineus, assembly GCF_013339695.2. Taxonomy (NCBI): domain Eukaryota; kingdom Metazoa; phylum Arthropoda; class Arachnida; order Ixodida; family Ixodidae; genus Rhipicephalus; species Rhipicephalus sanguineus. The sequence goes on along the minus strand of NC_051185.1, from coordinate 50,641,725 downwards.
CTTTGCAATAAGTTCGATAACGTAAAACGGCGCTGCGGTTACCTCGTCTCGCCAGTTGTGTGCAGCACCGCATAAATAACGTCAACGATGTCAAGACTTGCCCACCCTGGTTGGAGCAGTGACTATAACGTTTCGCTGGCCTGGTCAACCGCATTCCTGGGCCGTGTACTTATCTAGCACTGCACGTTAAGGAAACTGATGTTGTCCAGATTATGACAAGCCCTACCATATATGGAATCTTCTGTAGCCTAAGCTGTCGAGGTATTTTGGAAAGTTATGTCCTATGAATCAGTTAGTTAGTTAATTAGTTAGTTTGTTTGTTTGTTAGTTACTTAGTTAGTTAGTTAGTTAGTTAGTTAGTTAGTTAGTTAGTTAGTTAGTCGTTAGTTAGTTAGTAGTTAGTTAGTTAGTTAGTAGTTAGTTAGTTAGTTAGTTAGTTAGTAGTTAGTTAGTTAGTTAGTTAGTTAGTTAGTTAGTTAGTTAGTAGTTAGTTAGTTAGTAGTTAGTAGTTAGTTAGTTAGTTAGTTAGTTAGTTAGTTAGTATGTTAGTTAGTTAGTAGGTTGGTCGGTCGGTCGGTCGGTCGGTCGGTCGGTAATCTTGTATCAGAAAAGGGCGCGGTAAAAACGGGGATGAAGCGTAGGAACGAACAACACACCACATAAAGCCCTGTGGTGTGTTGTTCATCCGTACGCTTCGTCCTCGTTTTTACCGTGCTGTTTCCTGATACAAGATGTTCAACCAAATAGCCAACAAGTTCACCTTATTACGGTAAGTCTACATCAAGCTGTCTTCTGGCACAGCAAGTGGCCACATAATGAGGCAGTTCTTGAAGATGGCGTTGACGTTGAAACATCTTATTCGTGGTTTACGTGGAAGGGGCAAGGAAAATTTACTCTCCACAGTAAGTGGTCACACATGTATGAAAGTTAGGTGTGTCCAAAAAGGAAAATAAAAACGAATTATTCGCCCCATCGGTAGCTTCCCTGCGTATCGTGACGCACGTTGTATTTTCACCCAAGCTTCGCCGCCAGCTCAATTTGCGCTCACCTATTTCCCAAAGGACCCCTCTAGTGAGCGTTACATAAGGGGTGGATATACGTTCAAAGAGTGTAACTATGGTAACCGCGAGCTTCGTGTCATTATGGTGAACGAGATCTATGAGCCGCGAAATTAGAATGCTGCTAGGACCCCGTCCTCACAGGACTCAAGGACACGCCACACTCGAAAATCTTGCGGTTTCTCTGCGAGTCTATGTGCAACAGGCAAATACGTTTTCAAATGTAACTGAAAGAGCATTGATAGGGAAATAGTTCATTGACAAGTAACTGAAAGAGCACTGAACGGGAAATAGTTCATTTACAAATATGCCCGCCATCCCCGTACCTGCCACTTACCTTGTACACAGCAAACTTTCTACCTATCTAGGCTACCGTCCACCACCTGCCCACCTAAACTACTGGCCAGTATCCACCCACCTTTTCCACCATCCACTACCGTCCGCTATCCACACACCTTGTCCACCGTCCACCCACTACGTTAATCCACTATAATGGTGGATGGTGGTTTCCACCATGTTCACCATTTGTCTTTTTCTAATAGGGCACACTCTGCGAAAGAAGGTGCGTTGAGTACGTAGGCGAACTTACCTTTCGCTGATTGCCCGTAGGCGAATACACGTTGTTCCGAGCGAATCTTTCGAAAGCGGGGCTTACAGCAATATCCTCCAAATTGAGGCGGCGTGCACGCTGGAACGTTGCCGGCCCCACGACATTACGCGTCCAGCTTTGCCTGTTATTTTTGTCCTTATGTCATTTTGTTTACCTTAAAGCGGGGAGGCATTACGTAATGTAGAAGAGGGGTTCTCATTCCGGGGAGCTTTATCTATCTAGATGACTCGTGGCCTTCGCAATACCTTGCTTTATAATTATAGGAGCATCAATAAGGTGGGCGCATTGCTATGAGCTAGCGCCGTGACATGTTGTTTTTGTGTTGTTGGCTTAACATTCTCACGGTTTCATCTCAATGACATCAGACCTGAAATGGAAGTGCACTGCAGTTTGCAGTCCCCAGAAGATCATGCGAAAACAAACTGTTTCACGGGCACTTTTTTTTTTCTTTAGGCGCGTCATTAAGACCTCTATTTAAACGCAATCACGCCATTCGCTCACTGTTTGCTGTCAAACGTGCTTTCGAATAGCGAAAAGTGTCTTTTCTTTTTTCTTTTTCCTTCTTCCTTCGGTATAGGCTTACATAATTTGCGCAATAGCGTTGTAACAAGCTTTCCTGCAAATTCCTTTAATGACGAACGGGCCTATTCAACTGCGCACGCCGCGAAAAGCCTATACCGACGACACCGCGGTGAAGGAAACACAAAGACGGTGTTCAGGTGTGCAGATGACATTTGCAGGTGGCACAGCTCACCGCTTGAACAAGCGAACGATTCTCGCTGGCTCACTTGTCAGCACATGGTCGTGACGCGACGGCAAACAGACTGGGTAGAGGTCGCCCTTGCATGCTTGCTGGAAGTGATGCCGTGTTGCCTTAGAACGCGTATATAGTTAGAAGAGCTAGATTCAATAAAGATTCAGACACATCTGCTTGTTGTGGGAAAGCTAGGGACACGATGGAACATGTGTTAATTGAATGTGAAGCGGATCTATGTCTGGTCACCGGTCTACGTTGAGACCTGGGTTTTAGGGACAAAAAAAGGGAAAGGTGAACAGGTCCGCGGTAGAAATAAGTAAAAAAAAAACAGTTGGAGAATTGCTGGCGGTAATGTGGAGAGGAAGAACAAAAATAAAACCAGATGAGGCAGTAGGCAAATTAATAGATTAAAAGTAGGTCCTAAGTGGCTCACAGGTGTCCGCCTCGTCATAAAGGGGACACTCATAGCCTCCATGTATCCCTTGCACTTCGGTTCTCGCTTTCGGAAAATCGTGGAAGCCACTTTACGAGGTACAAGGGAGGCGAGCTTAAAGGGACGTCACCATTGACAGCGTTTGTCACTCAGCCTTTGAAACAGCCACAGCTTTCTTGCAAGATTACGCAGTGCACTCCGGCTTCTCTTTAGGAACTTCGACGCTACCTGCCCACTCAGGCCACGTACTGACTAAAGGAGGAGATGCAGGCTTCGCCTGCAGCCATCTCCTCTCTTTCCCTCTCCCCTATCGTCTCCCGCTCTCGCCCTTTTTCCACTGCCTGCATGCGAAGGCGTCGCGCCCGCGTGATTTCTCTAGACCACGCAGCGCTCGCGGCGCACGATATCATCTTATCGCACTTGTTTTGTTTTTTTACAGACCAGGACGGCGACACCGCCGACAAGTTCTCGCTTTAGAGTTCCTATAATTGCTATTCCAATGAAAGATTGAGCTTAGAAAAACGGAGAGCTGAGCTAGTTGGTAAGTATTCATTCTAAGAAGACAGGGCGTGCAAACACGGACACAAGAATGAAGTCAGGACACCACAAACGCCGACTAACAACTGAAGAGACGCACAACGGCGGAAAAAAAAGAAGACACGAAAACTTATCTGCGCATGGGTTCGTCTATGCATGGGCAGGATCTGCGCATGTCCAACTTATCTGCGCATGTGTTCGTCTATTGCATGGGCATGCGCAGATAAGTTTTCGTGCCTTCTTTCTTTTACGCTGTTGTGCATTTCTTCAGTTGTTAGTCGGAGTTTGTGGTGTCCCGACTTCTTTCTTGTGTCCTGTTCGCACGTCCTGTCTTTTTAGAATGAAAGATTGAGCCCACCATTTTGCTCGACAGACTGGTGGAGCCAGCTAATCAGTGGCAACGATCGCTTATACGAACTGACGGCGTTTCCAATGGACCTATAGGCTGGTGACGATGAATGCAAATGTCAGGCGTTGTCTTCAATGCAGCTGAGTCACAGCTTCTGAAAGTACCTAAGCTTTATCGAAACCAAAGATGCCCCAATTTTGCTCTGCTCTTGTTGTCTTTGCTTGTAATTCGAAGTGCCAGAAGAGACGTTTGCGTTCATTATTTTGTGCGGTTGCATTCTCCGTCAGTGTGCTTCTCATTTCAATTGTCTTAATACGCGTTTCCAAACGATAATGCAGAGCCCAACGTCATTCGCGTTCACCACGCATGATCCAAACAAAGATACGAAAAAAATAAGGAGCAGTTACCGTGATCGATAAAAACAATACGAGCGCGCGACAGATGCGAGATCAGGGCACGATCATCGGAATCCCCGTGATTTCACGACGCTATACGGGCGAATTAGGTCGTTTTCCACCACTTTTGCATTAGCTATTCTTACGCTGGCTTTCTGTCTTTTTTTTTTTCTTCGTATATCTTCTGTGATACTGTCGGAGACAACCAATGAAACCAACAAGCAATTAGGCCAATGAAATCATAGGGGGCATTAATCTTTGTCTTTTAACTGCAGTGTAGTAATTATGGCGTAAATTGAAGGGAGAATTAAAGTGGACGAAAAATCACCGTTTCCGTCGGTGGGGTTCGAACCCACAACCTTCGAGTCGCGCGTTATTCGAACACGCAGTTCGAAGGTTGTGGGGAACGGGCCGCACCGACGGAAAGGGTAATTTTTCGTCCACTTTAATTTCCTTCAATTTAAGTTATAGTTACTACACTACAGTTAAAAGACAAATATTAATGTCCCCTATGATTTCATTGGCCTAATTGTCTGCTGGCTTCGTTGGTTGTGTCTAATAAGGAAACGAGCCCCTCGAACAATTCCGCTTCCTTCGTACATTTTGTCAGATTGCGTCATCTTTTTCGCAGCAGTTTGTCGAACCTACCTTCCGCACATTTGTCAGGTGTTTTTCACGTTTCCATTACTGTTCTTTTTTTGTTTTATCGCAACATCTACATCGAACTGCTGTCGGCAGCCCGTCACTGCAGCGCTCTACTGCGCGAGGAAATATTCCGCGGCGGTGGCGGCACTGTCGTGCGAAAGCCAAGCACGAACATTGCAAGCACAGCACGACGAGGTCCCGCGCCCTTATTGAAAAATTCCCCGCCCCTTTTCCTTCGAATTCCCGTACGTAGCAGAGACGAGAATTCCCTACCTTGTTTCTGTCGCGCGCTGTAGGGCCTCAATACGTTACGGTGTACCTGTACTTTTCACACAAATCTTTTTTTCTTTTTTTTTTTCTTTTTGTTTCTGTCTGCGTGCGCACAGTGCATTCTGATTCTCGCGTCAGTCTTTTTCTTTCCTCTTTATGTGTGTGTGTGTGTGTGTGTGTGTGTGTCTTTTCTTTCCGATTCTCGCGTCAACATCTTTGCTTTCCAGCACCAATTCCCTTGAATCCCACCGCCCTCCTCCTTTCTTATCGTCCCATTCTCCTTCGCTTCCGCAGCCATTGCAGTCCCACGCGTAAATCCTACCATCGACACACACACACGCCCACCAACACCTACACACAGGCACGCATGCGCTCGCTCGCTCACTCACTCACTCACTCACTCACTCACTCACTCTTTCTCTCGCCATACTACAACTGCCATGCCCTTTCTCTCAGCTTTTCCTCTCGGGAAAGGGAAACGTACGCCATGCCCCATCAGTGATGTCGTCGTCCTCACGTTATTATTTCCGCGGTTGGCCTTTCCCTTTCGCATCTTTCTACGCTGAACACATCTTTTTTTTTTTCTTCCTCTCCTTCATCTACCGCGCATGCGCCGCTAGTTAGCTTCCCCCTTTTATTTTGCCGTCGGCCGCCGTTTCCTTTTCGTATGCCCGCGCATTCGCCTCCTTATAGTACGTTCACTCGGGTGTTCAAACGAGTCTTAGAACTAGCGCGATGCAGCGGCCTGCGTTCCATACCTTTTCGAAAAAAAAAAGAGAGAGAGAGAGGCAGAAAAGTCCGTAAATATATAAAGAAGACAATATAAAAAAAGATAATAAAATCGAGAAGATTCGACTGACAGGCACTTGCGACTGCCTCGCCAGATACGCCTGCAGTCTCTAATTGGCTTCTGCAGCCTCCTCCGCTTCCCCCATCTCGCCATATCGGCTCTCATTTTTCTTTTATTCCTCACTCCCTCTTCTTCTTCTTCTTTACGTTTCTTCACATCCCATACACTCGCTTCCGCGGCCGGGAACAAATTAGAGTTGCCAGTATTTTGTCTCGTTTCGCGTTTCAATATTCTTGCAACACCGGTTTCCTAGCTCCGTGCCTCCGCACTTAAACCGCCTCTCACTTTATTTTTTGTTTAACGTTTCTGTTTCATTCGCGAGTTCCGTTCCTTTCGATGTAGCCGTACTTTTCTTCATTTGTCCTCTTTGTATTTCATTTTATTCGCGAAGAGGAGGTTTCCTTCCTTTCCTTGCGCGCCGCCGTGTGTCATTCGCGTAGTGGGTGCGCGCGTGTATGTCTGTATGGTACTGTACACACTGTACGTACACCGGGAGCGGCGCGCTCTCGTAATTTGGTTTCGTACGCGCTACAACGTTCATTTTCTCCGCTCGCTTTGCCGTCGACGCTCCTTTTCATCAGCGTGCCGTGTCTGTTTCGAATCATCGTCTCATTTGCTTCCTCCTCACTCTTCTTTTTTTTTCTTTTCAGCCTTTCTCTCACTCTCTCTTTGTCTCCGCTATCGTTCAATCTTTATTCCTGAACGAGTTAAGTTTTGTTTCTCACTGCGACTGCGAGAGGGCGCCCGCTTATACGTGCGCTTATTAAGGAGAACCAAGAGACGTTGTCGCTCCTTTGCGTTTCGGGCGATGCAAATCCTGCAGTGTTATCGCGATTGCGCCATGCGAGTGCTCTGTCTTTCGTAATAGCGAGTTGTTCGCAGTTTTGCGATTGGGAACCCATATTTCAGCGGCTCTGTAATGCGGGCAGTGGAGTGTCTGTGTGTCGGGATGCCTCTAGCTATTCCGAGGGTTGCCGTTAAGCCCCCCGCCTCGCGTGAATTGCGAGGTTTCGCTAATGCGTTCCTACGCTATTTTGAGAGCGGAGCTGTTAAGCTTTTCGTTATATGCCGGTTTGCTACCCCAGATAACTATTGTCATCATGAACCGGCACGCCCTCTCTTCGTCTTCTTCTTCATCTTCTGCTTCGTTCCCAGAACTCGTAAGTCGATTTGTCCGGCTTAGGATGCAATAACTCTGATGGGCGAGAGAAAGAGTGCAGAGAGAGAGAAAGGGGGGGAAGAGAGAGAAAGAGAGAAATAGAGAGAAAGAAAGGAAATAAAGAGAGAAAACGATAGAGGGCGAGAAAACGAGCGCAGAGAGAAAGAAGGAAAAGGATATAAATAAAAAGACAGAAAGACAGAAAGAAATGGAAGAAAGAGAGGAATAGATAGAAAGAGAGAGAAATAAGTAGACAGAGAGACAGCGATAGAAAGAAACAGGCAAACAAACGAGATAGAAAAAAATTTGGGGAGGGGCGAAGCATGTAGGGAAGGGTGTTTCAGCTCCACTAACGTGAAACCTGCGGAGGGACGAAGCATGCAGTGTGCGCCGGTTTTCCCATAGCAAAATCGCTGCTAATGGGCAATGAGAGACAGAAGAGAGATTAGACCCAGATACTTGCAGTCCACTTTTAGCTAACGTGCACGATGCGAATCTTTATTGTTCAACTACGCACAAGAGAAATCTTCCACCGGCACTACATTGCAGTTCAAGATCTAGTACCTATATATTCGGGGTGGCCGGTGAACGGTTGTGCAGCGCGAACAGTCTGTTTTTTCCAATAAAAAAACTCGCTATCAGACGCTGCCTGCGTCGGCGTTGCCTCTCGCGGGCGAAGGCGCGTTCTCGTTCCTTGCGAGCTGCTAGTTCCGCGTTCATCGCAGAAAGAGCGTTTCCATAGTCAACGCGCACTGTTCGCTCTCTCTCGCCACACGGCGAGCGCTGAGGTGGTGGCGCTCTCTCTCGCCCTCAAGCAAATCATGCAAACGGACCATCCCGAGGGAAGACGACGATGCACGCCGACACGCCGAGACCCTGAGGTGCTTCGCTCCTAAAAAGAGAGAGCAAGCATAGCCATGTATTGTATGGTATAGAAAGGGGTTGGAAAGGGAAGCGAGGGTGAGGAGGAGGGAAAGGAAGAGGCGAAAGAGTAAAGCATAGTATAGTCTTGTATAGTATAGTTTAGCAAGGGGTAAGTAAGGAAAGTGAGCGTGAGGAGGTGGAAGGTGAGGAGGGCAACGCCATCAGCTCTGAAGCTTCCTCATTCTTCCCACCATGAGTGCGTAGTTGCCCCAATTGTTTTCTCTCTCTCAAGTATGGGTAGAAGGAGGGAGAGGAGGAAAGAACGGGAACACGTACGGGAAGGTCAACCAGGCACGTCTCCGGCTTGCTACCCTGGGATAAGGAAATTGGATTAAGGATTTAAAAGAAAGAGGCGGCTGGATGGGTGGTACGCGAGCGCGTGCCCATTACGCCTACACTGGATCTCTGACCAGTCGACATCGAACTTCAACAACCGCGTCACTCCGTCAGCCCGCGAAGCGTAGGGCCCGAGGGCAGTTACTCTAGGTCCATCATCCCTTCTTCATCGTACATGTGAACTTTTCTTGCCGACAGCTCCGTTTCAACGCTTCAATCATTGTTATCATCACCACTTATCATAATCAACGCGTTAATCATTAGTGTCATCATCATCAGAATAGTTATTGGGGCCTCTGCTTACTAACGGCTCTGGTTCAACACCTTCAAAGTTATCTTTCGTTATAACCCTCACCAACGCGTTTTTCCTCACTTTCAACGCTTTCATCATAACCATATCACCATTCATTGTGGATTTGCTTGCTCATAGCTCTACTTCAACGTTTTCGTCATCATTACTATCGTAGTTGATCATCATTATCAATGTGTTTAGCGTTATGCTTAAATTGAACGCTTTCATCATGAGCAGCAGCATCGTTCGAGAGACCGTTTCTTGCCGATAGGCTCTGCTTCAACGTGTCTATTATCGGATCTCTCCTAATCAGGACATTCGCCTCCACTAGGCAACTTGGAAATTATTTCAAAAATTCGTCACTTAGTCTGTCACTTATACACGTCTCTAATAAACCAGTCGAAGTTCAGTCGCGATGTCGTGTCCCCTCTGGACGGCCTGGAGTTGTGTGTGTAGATCGCTGCTCTTCAGGCAGTCCTCCGGCTCCCCAGATTCGAGTTCCTCTGGACTCCAATAAAGTTCTTGTCATGTCATCTCTAATAAAGCAAATATATTCCAAATACAACTTCCAAAAGGTGTATTGACCCTTATTGCAGGTAACTTTTTGTGCAGAGCCGCGCGGCAGTAAAGCGTGTCCTGCGATGATGCGGCGTTCTATCACGCGAACTCGGTGTGCCTGGCTTCCACAAACGTGGACGCCGCAGCGACAACTCAACTTTCAAAACGTTGGTCACCCACAGTGCAACAAAAGCTACATTAAAACAAGATTAAACCCTTCCGTTTCTGGAATAAAGCCAAATAAGAAAAAAAAAACTATAGACCATTTAAAGAGAACTTATTATAAAAAATGAAGGCATACGCCTCGACGGGTGACTTTAGAAGAACGTCATTGTTCTATGCACACTTACTGATGTTTGTCCATAGCACTTGGTAAACGAATATGTTTTCATGAAGTGCTGAAGTAATGCCAACATTTCACTGTATCTTTAAGGCAATGCGTTGGCTAGCTTAATCACGCTATGGTAGATGTGTTGTCCCCATATGTGGACGCCATGGGACACAAAGGTTTAATTAAACATGTGCAAACAATGCTGCAGATTTACAATGTAAATAGTCATTGCAATTATGCTAACCGCTTTGTGAATTCATGCCCTTTATCGCACACTGGAAACGTGTGTGGCGTGCGCTCTCTATGAGGCATCGCTGAAAGCTTGGCGTTCCCCTCTTTCTTCGCCGACGAAGAAGGCGTTTCTTTGTAAATCTATTTATTTCGATTTCCGAGCGTCCAGTTGGTGAGCCCTTCTCCTGACCCTTCGGTTCCAAATCCTGTCTCACGCTACGCTCACAAAGCCCTATTTCCGTTCCGTCTTCTACCGTGCTAATGCGAAAAGATCCCCTTCTCTTTTATACCGGGTGAAAGGGGGGAGCCCAAGCGCGGACCGCCGCTCTCTTTGCGGACTCATCAATAATGCAGGCGCGCCACTAAAAGGCAAATATTCGAGCTCAACGGATAGCCGCGCTTGAAAGGCCAGAGTACGCGGTGTGCGGCGGTCAACCTGTGACGAACGGGTGCGCAGGGGCTCTTGGTGGAGCGCTCGTACGTTTGGGGCTGCTGTATGGCGCGGCTCGGCGCTTTGAAGCCGACGGTCCGTTTTGTCGTGCTGTCTGGGACAAAGTTTGCAAGCCCTCCTTTCCTGCTTGAAAGGACGAAACGGACTGCCCAGGGGCATCGGTGTTCCATACGCAAATTGCATTTGATTGAAGTAGTCAGGTGCCGCTGGCGTTGGTAGTTTGCAGATTAGTGAGAAAGTTAGTTCGATGCCATTGCTTGCCCGCGTTGCGCATTTCAAGCACTGTGTGTGTGTGCGCGTGTGCGTGTGTGTGGTGTGTGCGTGGTGTGTGTGTGTGTGTGTGTGTGGTGTGTGTGTGTTGTGTGTGTGTGTGTGTGGCGCGCGCGTGCGTGCGTCGTGCGTTGTGTGTGTGTGTGCGTGTGTGTGTGTGGTGTGAGTGTGTGTGTGTGTGTGCGTGTGCGTGCGTGGTGTGTGTGTGTGTGTGTGTGGTGGTGTGTGTGTGGGTGTGGTGTGTGTGGTGTGTGTGGTGTGTGGGTGTGTGTGTGTGTGTGTGTGTGTGTGTGTGTGTGTGTGTGTGTGTGTGTGTGTGTGTGTGTGTTCCTCTATCATGTTTTATTTAAAGGACGCCGTGGTAGTGCAGTGGTTACGGTGCTCGACTGCTGGCCCGAAGGTCGCGGGTTCGATGTCGGCCGCGGCAGTAGCATTTTAGGTTGAGGCGATAGTGCTAGAGGTTCGTGTACTTCAATTTACGTGCACGTTAAAGAACCACAGGTGGTCGAAATTTCCGGAGCCCTCCATTACAGCGGGCCTCAAAATCATATTGTGGTTTCGGCACGTAAAACCTCGAATGTTATTAGTGTTATTACTCGGGGTCACGAGAGGTCAACCTCTCCGCCATAGCCTTATTTCGCTAGAAGCAAGCGCCGTAAAAAAACTGCTGTGTTTGAACGCGGTTAAACCAAGTTTTTCGAGCGATCGCGCCGTTTGGTTTGCTTTGGGAAAGGACGAGACCATCGGTTTGCCGAGACTTAACTTTATTGCATGGCTTGGCTTAGGTAAGGAGGGCGAGAAGTCTGCACGCTTCGACTACACACCGCGACAAGGGAACCAACGTGTTGCACCACAACACACAGACGCTGCTCGACGCCATCGGCGCTCTAGGCGCAAACGAGCACTGAACTTGCATGCAGACAGCGCCTCTGGCGATGGCGCCACAAAAGACTGACCTTGAGCCACTGTTCGCTTTTGCGAACGCGCCGAACTGGTGTTTCGCTGAAGTTCTTTCGCCGGCGTTGACATTGTCTGAGCCTGAAGGTCAAATTCATGGAAGGAGAAGTTTTTGGGTTTGTGCTGGGAGGAGTAGATCTATCGCTTTAAAAATGTGTGATGATTTAAAGTACGGTGTGTTTCACTGTGCGAGAGCACTAAGCTGTCCCTGATAAAATATCACCACGTATAAAGAATGTGGGTGCTATATTGTCACGGGGTCGTGACGTTGACGAAGGCATCAGTCGACGTCTTCAAGATGAAACTATTTAATAGACCGAACTTCTGGCAGGGAAACGGAAAGTCAAACTACAGCAAAGCACACATTGCACTGATAGTGGCGAACAGAGCGTCGGCCGTCGATAATCTGATCTACAAGGAGGTGCGTCGACATTTACACATGCGGCATCGAACATTCGAGCCTTATCGCTGGTGGCCGCGTTAGTTCCAGAATACTCTGAGCTGTTCGCGTTTGGGCGCTCAAGCCTATAAGAAGATTAAAAAATAATGTGGAAGGTTCCCGGGCATTATGGCGCGGCTCGAGCAAGGCAGCGGCTACACGTGCAACGGACTAGATGCATAAAAATAACAAAGAAACGCGCGTGACCATATGCACTCTACTACGCGAGAACAGTAAGCTGCCCCGGTTAACTAGCGTTTAGCTGAAGTTCTTTCGCCGGCGTTGACCTTGGCCGAGCTTGAAGGTCAGATTCACGAAACGAGAAGTTTTCTGGGTGTGTGCTGGGAGGAGTAGATCTGTCGCTCTAAAAATGTTTGATGACTTAAAGTACCGTGTATGTGAGAGCGCTAAGTGATTAAATATCGTCCATCTATAAAGAATGTGAGTGCTTATGCTCCGCTTCACAAACTGTTGGCAGCGCTGTGGAAGGTACGGGCTTCCTCAGCCAATCATGACAGAGCGCACCTACTAATTGTGTCCCTACGCGCATGTCGCTTCCGTGAATTTGACAGGTTGCACCGTATGTGTGGAAAAAGATGTACTGTACGAATTATCTTTTTTTATTTTTGTAGCAGGTGGCGCTCGGCACCTTTTTTATCTGTTTTGTTTATTTTTGGACGGGCCGACATCCGTTCGAAAAGAACTGGCCCGATTTTATTGATTTATATTTATCGTCACCTCTTCCTATGAGTATTTGTCACGTCAAAAATTTTTTTAATGTTTATGCAACGTGTACAGAAAATATTTGTTTCAGCCATTGAATCAAGCAATCAATTTAAATGAATCTTTGAATCAATTAACGAATGAATCATCGAATCAGTCAACCCAAAGCTTTATTTTCAAACTTAATAGTAAAGGGTTCTTTGTTTTCATTTTTGCTACTCTCACTGCGATAGTACTGAATGATCCCGACCTGCACCCACAAATGAATGATTGCCATGAGCCCGTTAGAAGGGTTCATTCACATCTCATCGTCCTCATCACAACGTCGACTTTGGCGGCGCAGCTGT